>NC_139017.1:129217363-129502363 GCF_964374135.1 Grampus griseus
CTTAACACTGGTCTTGGCAATGATTTTTTGGATCTGACACCAAAAGCAAAGGCCATAGCAGCAAAAATAAGTGGGACTACATCAAAGCAAAAAGCTTCTGCACAGCAAAGGAAATCAACAAAATGAAAAGGCAGTCTACAGAATGGGAGAAAGTAATTGCAAATCATGTATCTGATTAGGGATTAATACACAAAGAACTCATACAACTCAATAGCAAAAAAACCCCCAAACAATCCAATTTAAAAACTGGGCAGAGCTGCTTGTAAATTTTGGAGATTAATCCTTTGTCAATTTAATCTGCAAAATTTACAAGCAGCTCATGCAGCTCAATATCAAAAAAACAAACAACCCAATCCAAAAATGGGCAGAAGACCTAAATAGAGAACTCTCCAAAGAGGATATACAGATTGCCAACAAACACATGAAAGAATGCTCAACATCATTAATCATTAGAGAAATGCAAATCAAAACTACAATGAGATATCATCTCACACCGGTCAGAATGGCCATCATCAAAAAATCTACAAACAATAAATGCTGGCGACGGTGTGGAAAGGGAACCCTCTTGCACTGTTGGTGGGAATGTAAATTGATACAGCCACTGTGGAGAACAGTATGGAGGTTTCTTAAAAAACTAAAAATAGAACTACCATATGACCCAGCAATCCCACTGCTGGGCATATACCCTGAGAAAACCATAATTCAAAAACAGTCATGTACCACAATGTTCATTGCAGCTCTATTTACAATAATCAGGACATGGAAGCAACCTAAGTGTCCATAGACAGATGAATGGATAAAGAAGATGTGGCACATATATATAGTGGAATATTACTCAGCCATAAAAAGAAATGAAATTGAGTTATTTTGTAGTGAGGTGGATGGACCTAGAGTCTGTCATACAGAGTGAAGTAAGTCAGAAAGAAAAAAACAAATATCGTATGGTAACGCATATATATGGAATCTAAAAAAAAAAAAAAAAGTCATGAAGAACCTAGGGGCAAGACGGGAAAAAAGACGCAGAGAGTGGCATGGACATGTATACACTACCAAATGTAAAATAGATAGCTGGTGGAAAGCAGCTGCATAGCACAGGGAGATCAGCTCGGTGCTTTGTGACCACCTAGAGGGGTAGGATAGGGAGGGTGGGAGGGAGGGAGATGCAAGAGGGAAGAGATATGAGGATATATGTATATGTATAGCTGATTCAGTTTGTTATAAAGCAGAGACTAACACACCATTGTAAAGCAATTATACTCCAATAAAAGTGTTTAAAAACCCCCAAAAACTGGGCAGAGGACCTGAATAGACATTTTTTCCAGAGAAGACATACAGATGGCTAACAGGTACGTGAAAAGGTGCTCAACGTCACTAATCAGCAAGGAAATGCAAATCAAAACCACAATGAGATGTCACCTCACACCTGTTAGAATGGCTCTTATCGAAAAGACAAGAGATAGCAAGTTCTGGTAAGGATATGGAGAAAGGGGAACCCTGTGCAGTGTTGGTGGGAATGTAAACGGGTGCAGCCACTATGGAAAACAATAAGGAGGTTCCTCAAAATACAGAACTTCTATATGATCCAGAAACTCCACTTCTGGGTATTTAGCTGAAGGAAATCAAAACATTAACAAAAGGTACATGCACTCCCATGTTCATTACAGTATTATTTACAATAGCCAAATATCCACCAATGGATGAATGGATAAAGAAATATATATATATATATATATATATATATACACACATACATACATATGGAATATTATTCAGCTATAACAAAGAAGAAAATCCTTCCATTTGCAATATGGATGGACCTTGAGGGTATTATGCTAAATGAAATAAGTCAGAAAGAAAAAGGTGAATACCATATGATCTCACTTATATTTGGAATCTTTAAAAAGAACAAACTCATAGAAAAGGAGATCAGACTTGTGTTTACCAGTGATGGGGGATAGGGAAGGAGGAATTGGAGGAAGGTGGTCAAAAGGTACAAACTTCTAGTTATGTAATAAATTAAGTCCTGGGGATGTAATGTACAGCAGGGTTACTATAGTTAATAATACTATATTGTATGTTTGAAAGTTGCTAAGAGATTAGATCTCAAAAGTTCTTATCACAGGAGAAAAAATCGTAACTATGTGTGGTGATTGATGGATTTTAACTAGACTTACTATGATGATCATTTCACTATATATATATATAGAATCATGTAGTACATCTGAAATTAATATTATATTTCAAAAAATTTTCCTGATTTTGATGATTGTATTGTGATTATGTAAGAGAATATCCTTGTTCTTAGAAAAACACACAAATATTTGTGGATAAAGGTATACAGTGTCTCCAACTTATTTTCAATGGATCATAAAAAAGATTTTGCATTGTATATGTATGTGTGTGTGTATGTTTCTATAGAGAATGATAAAGCAACTGGGACAAAATGTAAACAAGTATTAAGTCTGGGTAAAGGTTATCAAAAACTGTTATTCCTAGAATATTTTTAACTTTAAAAATATATAAAAATTAAAAGTTCCCCAAAAATACCCATCAAATTGTTTTAAAAAATGCTAATGGATGGATTAAACAGTAAATTAGACACAATTAAATAAAGAATTACACAACTAAAGATAGACCTGAAGAAATTGCCTGATAGCATAGAGATCAATGATAAGAAATAGATGTTTAGAGATATGGAAAATGGAATAGAAAATCTAAAATTTCTTCTAGAGGGAGTCTCAGAAAGGTAGAATCAAGGAGAGCCAATATTTGGAGAAATTATGGCTTAGATTTTTCCAGAACTGATAAAACACAAATCCATATAAGAGACTGCCTTAGAAATAAGACAGTGTTAATATGACATCCTTTGGGAACCTACATTTAAAGCACCTTAAATAGAATTGAAGGATTATAAAAAATGTAAGGAATTAAATATGTTCTTGAATTTAAGACTGACGTTTTAAGTAAAAAAAAAATTAAATTAATTATTAATTTATATAATATAACACCTTTGTGCCAATCACTGTGTCAGGCTTTGGGGATTCAAATATGAACAGATGTTACACTCTCTAGTTTGCATTTTAGTGGGAGAGATAGTTCAAGTATTTTTAGAACTAATAATTTACCAGTTAACAGACAAGATGCTAATGATATAAATACATTAGTCTAGGGAGGAAATATACTATTGCAACTTGATAAGTTTAATGAGAAGAACATGCACAAGTATTATAGGTATGGAATGGAAAGATCCTTAGTGCAATCTGGACAGTGTCAGGGAAAAATTAAATATGACTGCTGGAATCTCAGAGAAAAGATAGACATCAATGTTAGTTTATTATTGTTAATTTTTATGTTGTAAAATATTATACATACAAAAAGGTATATAAAATATCACCAGTCCACCACATTTAATTCTGATAAACCTGTTTAGCCCCTTTTAATAGAATCTTTTAAAAGACTTATTCATGTCCTTTATATATGTATGTGTGATGATACACATATGTATATGTTTCTCACAGAAGGTAATAGTAATGAATGTTTTATTAATGTTCATTTTTGAGAGTACCCATTTAAGAATGAAATGATCTTATGGCATTTCTCATTTTATTCAACCCAAAGAACATCTCACCTCCATCCATATATCTTCTGGGTTCAGTATTCCCAAATATATCCCTTTTATGTCTGTAAAAATTCTTTAGCTAATTCTTTATTAATCTTTTGATAAAGCAACTTTTGACACCATAAGTGTGTTGCCCAATAACTGGTTAAGGTTTTGGCTAGTTTTATCATGAAGAATAACAAGATTAATCATTTATTTAGTTGCTTTCACGTGGTGACCATATTTCTCCATGCAGTGGAGTGATAATCCCACTTACCCATGCTGTGATAGTGAATTATTATGTGACCTCTGTCAATGTTGAACACAAAAAAGCATAGGCTTGAATGAAAGGGAGAATGCAAAAGGATATAGGAGATTCTTCTCCCTTCTTTGCTCATTCCCATACATGGAATGGAAAATGTATCATTTTAGATTTCTCAATTTGTACCTAAAGAGTCACATGGGATGTGAATTTGGCCATTGCCTTTCATCAAGGGATTTCTAAGCATCTCATAAGCATATTCCATAATCCTCTAAAAACTGTTTGTGTAGTTGTAGCTGGCAATATTATTATCTCCATTATAGAGAGAAGTAAATGGAAGCACTGATATACTAAGTGATATTTTTATCTTCCATTCAGAAATTTACCACTGGTTTACAGGCCAGTATTATTTATCACCTTTATGAAGCTTAGTGAGATTATGTGATTTGCCCAACCTTAGGGGAAAATTTTGGCATAACATCAAGGCTCCTGAGTCTTATATGCCTTACTAATTTTATCTCCTCCCCACACACATACACTCTTACCCTCAGCTCTATTGAAAATCATATTTAATCCAATGTTTTAAAAGTCCTGTAAGGGATGAGGTATTACTATTAGTCATGATTGTGGTTACTTATGTGGGAGAAAGGAGGGGTGAACAAGATGGGACAAATGGAAGGTTTTGGGGGAGAGCTGGCAAACTTCTATTTCTTGATCCTGGGTGATGGTTACAAGGGTGGTTGCCTTATAATAATCCATTACGCAATATATTTTTTAATGTAAAAAAAAAAAAAGTCCTCTAAGGGAACCTCAAATCATGTTGCTTCATGAGTCTTGGAGGTGTCATTCCTGGTTCTTAATTAGGAATCAAATGATAGTTTATTTTTTCTAAAATAGTTTTTTTAATATTGTAACTGCTGTTATTAATGTTACATACTAAAACTCATGCACTTGTTCTGTTCTGATGAGTTAGAGAATCCTATTCAGGATACTACCATGTGGTAAGCTAAATAAAATAGTGGAAGATGGTCTTAGAGAGTAATATGGCTAATTCTACATGGTTACTTTCTTTTCTTTTCCTGTTGATATAAAACTACATATCTTTATCTTTCTTAAATTCTCACTAGCAATAATGCTGGTAGCAACCAGAATTTTGATCCCAGTGAAGCTAAACCTAGTACACCTAAGTGTACTAGGGGTACTGTAGTATTCAAATTGTGGGCACTGGTGTAAATTTGGGTTAAGTTGAAAGTGAGAAGTAACCTGTAGAGCAGCGGTCCCCAACCTTTTTGGCACCAGGAACCGGTTTCGTGGAAGACAGTTTTTCCACGGACCAGGGTGAGGGTGTGTGTGGGGGGATATGATGGTTCAGGCAGTAATGCAAGCGATGGGGAGCGGCAGATGAAGCTTCACTCACTTGCCCGCCACTGCCCACTTGTGCAGCCCAATTCCTAACAGGCCTCAGACTGGTACCAGTCCATGGCCTGGGGGTTGGAGACCCCTGCCATAGAGATTATAAGGTTACCCATAAGAGGGAGGTAATTAGGATATAATAGGTAGGTGCCCATTTAAAATTTATTTATTTATTTTTAATTGTGAAATATACATAGCATAAAATTTACCATTTTAACCATTTTAAAGTATACAGTTCTGTGGCACTTAAGTTCAGGTAACCCTTGAGTAAATTGGGGATTTACTCTAGTTATAGTCCACCTATAACTTTACAGTCAGCATTCTGTATCCCTGGTACCACATCCACGGATTCAACCAACTGCAGGTTGTGTAGTACTGTAGTATGTATTTCTTGAAAAAAAAAACTTGAGAATAGGTGGACCCTTGCAGTTCAAATTCGTGTTGTTCAAGGGTCAACTGTACATTCACATCGTTGTACAACAATTACCATCGTCCAACTCCAAAACTTTTTTCATCTTGCAAAACTGAAACTTCCTATCCATTGAACAGTAACTCCCTATTCACCCCTCCTCCTAGCCCCTGGCAACTATCTTTCTATTTTCTTTTTTCTTTTCTATAATATATATATACTTTTAATTTTTATTGGAGTATAGTTGCTTTACAATGTGTTAGTTTATACTGTACAGCAAAGTGAATCAGCTATACGTATACATATATCCCCTCTTTTTTGGATTTCCTTCTCATTTAGGTCACCACAGAGCACTGAGTTCCCTGTGCTATACAGTAGGTTCTCATTAGTTATCTATTTTATACATAGTATCAGTAGTGTATATATGTCAGTCCCAATCTCCCAATTCATTCCACCACCCCCCCGCTTCCCCCTTGGTATCCATACATAAATGTTTGTGTCTCTATTTCTGCTTTGTAAATAAGATCATCTATACCAGTTTATTCAAATTCCATGTATACGCGTTAATATACAATATTTGTTTTTCCCTTTCTGACTTACTTCACTCTGTATGACAGTCCCTAGGTCCATCCATGTCTCTACAAATGACCCAATTTCGTTCCTTTTTATGGCTGAGTAATATTCCACTGTATATGTGTACATCTTCTTTATCCATTCCTTTGTTGATGGACAGGTTGCTTCCATGTCCTGGCTATTGTAAATAGTACTGCAATGAACACTGGGGTGCATGACTGCTTTAAGCACCTCATTTGAGTGGAATTATATAGTATTTGTCCTTTTTTGCTTGGCTTATTTCACTTAGCATAATGTCTTCAAGGTTTATCCATGTTGTAGCATGTGGACTTTCTTTCCTTTGAAGGCTGAATAATATTCTCTTGTATGTGTATATACCAAATTTATTACTTATTCCTCTGTCCACAGACACTTGCATTGCTTTCACCTTTTGGCTATTGTGAATACTGCTGTTATGAACATGGGTGTACAAATATCTGTTTGTGTCCCTACTTTCAGTTCTTTTGGGTATATATATATTCATAAGCGGGATTACTGGATTATATGTTCATTCTAGGTTTAATTTTTTGAGGAACTGCCAAACTATTTCCATAGCAGCTGTACCATTTTACAGTCCCACAGGACAAGAGTTCCAGTTTCTCTATCCTGGCCAACATTTATTTTCTGGATTTTTTGATAGTAGCCATCCTGATGGTTGTAAAGTGGTATCTTGTGGTTCTGATTTGTGTGTCTGTGGTTCTGATTTGCATTTCCCTAATACTAGCGATGTTGAGCATCGTTTCTTGTGTTTACCAGCCATTTGTATATCTTCTTTGGAGAACTGTCAATTTGAGTTCTTTGCCTATTTGGGGGTGCCCATTTTTTTAAAATCAAGGTAGTAACCACAAGAGCTGCTATTACTTTACAGAACTACCAGAGATATATCACTTTTAATTGCTAACTAATACTGGTAGCAAATAAGTAAGAACTTTAGGAAAATATTTGTCCCACATATCTAATCAAGTTTTGCCTGTCCTTCCTTTGTGTGTTTCATCCATCTCTTTCTCTCTGTTTCTGTTAACATCATCCTAATCCACTTAGCATCATCTATGCTACAGTTGTTTGTGAGTTTTTTAAAAAGGGTAAAAGCATTTAGTAGGTGCTTAATTTAATAACTGATATCTTGACACTGGGCCCAGTTCTACCAGAATGGTAAGAATAGATGGTCTTAAATTTCTAGTAGGTTTGTTTTTCTTTACCTCTTTAGCTCCTCCCCCTCAATTCAACAAGGATTTATTATGAACAGGGTGTAAAATTTGAGTTTCTCTCACTCAAACTGTGTGATAGGGGGCAAATCACACTAAACTCTTCTCTATTGGATGATCTAAGTAATCTCTTAGGTTTCTCCTAGTCTTGTCTAGTAAATGTCTTTATGATTCTTGTAACTATTACCAGCTTTTGGATATTAGATGCCTGAATTATCTGAGAACCACATTACCCACAATAAATCCTGTTTTTAGATTCTCACTAAACTGTTAGAGTGAGAGATAACAGTCTAACTCAGATCACTTTCTTATTTACTTTTACATATCTCCTTGGGCTTCTTAGATCAACCTAGGACCTAAACTGGAAACCTTTTAAATACAAATATTTAGTTTCTCTAAGAATTAGCCATCACTAATAAAGCAAGAATATTTTGAATGGTTAATATCGAGGGTGGGGGTTATTTACTTCTAAAAAGTAGTATTGCATCTTAACAGCATTTAAAAACAAAGGCTGAAAAATGCTGTACTGTGTACAGCATGTAGTTTTTGATTTCTACTTTTGAAGTTTTATAAATACAAAAAACATCTCACACACCTGAATAGGGTAATATATATTCCAAAGCTAAATATAGTACTTTTTTTGATTAGCTGCCATTTTTGTTCATAACCTCTGTTCTTCCCTTGCTTCATTGAGAATTCACATTAAATTGATTTCAAGTGGACTTCTAAAAGATATGAGTAATTCTTTAAACCAATTTAGTTAATTTTAAGAAATAATGTTATGTGATAGGCTAATGTAGATATAATAGCAAAATTAAGTGAACTATTTTAGATAGATTAAATTTTTGTATTTAATATTTATTGCTGAGTAATTTTTATAAATTGTCCATCTCTTCTATTCCTGCTTCTGTCACTTGTTTGAAAGTCAGTAGTCACTTATTTATGAATAGTCATTTTCTAGGATCTATAAATTTTGTTTTGTTTTTTTGTAGTACAACCTTTATAATAAAATTTGTTTGCTTTATGCTCAAATTCTCTAATATTTTAAATAACTTAATTTCTTTTTCTCAGAGATCGAGAAAGTACTTTTAACGTTGCATTTGTCACTGGGAAAACTAGTTTTAATTTATATTGACCTTTTTCTCCTTTGAGCATTTAGTCTGTGTTCAATAAAATGTTGATGACTGCTCTTTAGAAGACAGCTGTACGAAATAAAGTATTATAAATATTCAGCTTTCCTTTCTAAGCATTGTCACCAACAGCTGGGCATCCAGTTTAGCAGAACAGATTTTGCACAGAGAGAGCCTGGCATGTTCCTGAATCAGTTTAGTGAAGGAGACAAAATATAGTTTCTTATGGATTGGGGACTTATAAAGACATAGAGTATCTGTTCCTCAGTTAAGTCATAGTCTGGTAGCACTGAATCATGTTTAAAGCTAGAATAGGGTGCAAAACTTTTTCACCTTGCTCATACTTTTATTTTAATAGCTAGTGTATTATTTCTGCAAATAATATACTTTCAACATCTCCATTGAAGGTATGTAAATTATTTTCCTTTTATGTATAATTTTTGTTAGTGGTATTTTAAAACACACAAATATATTAATTTTTTACTAAGATTATTTTATAATATAACTTTAGTGTTTGAATTGTATAATGGTGCATATATATAAAACTACATATATAAAAATCCATCTAAATATTTAATTATGATTTCATCTTGATATATGCTATCAAAAAATCAGTTTCATCATTGTGAAAATTGCTTTCTTCATAGGTATTCTACTTTAGTTGGTGAAAGTAACTTAGAATCTTTGTTTATATAGATTACTCTTAAATACTTGGCTACTTAAAGCATATTAAATCTAAGATGTCTTTAACTATTTTGTTTGCAGTGTTAAAAGATCACTGAAATTGGATGATCTGTTAAAAGCAAATGTAAGTATTTACTTATGAGTTTGTAATTGCATAATAAGATTGTGTTTTTAATTTTTTAACAGCTAATTTATCCTTATACTAAATGTAAAAAGTATCAAAAAAAACCCACTGTGACATAATTGTTATTGGTACACCATTTTCTACATATAAAATTTGTAATCTAATATATGGAAATTCCTGGCCAACTTGAGGTTTTTATTTAAAGGGCAAATTATTTGAAGCCTTAATGAAATAATTTAGTGGAAATTAATTCACTATTTGTAGAAAAAAAATGCTCTGCCACTTAAATGCAGATAAATAAAGATGGAACAGTGGCAGTGCTTTAATCTGCATTCTCTAATCTGCTAAAATGAAATAAAAGCATTAACAACATTTTTATATCAAAAAGGTAATTACCCCCTCAGCTACGCTGGCATGAATAAACAATTAAATACTAACACTGTAATAAATTTCACTGTGGTTGTCACAACAAGAATAAAATTGTACTGTTGCTATTACTTTTCGTAAATCTCATCATAGCACATTACCAATACCAGCATATCATGACATATGCTAGTTTATTATCTTTTCATTACCAATATTGGATCTAGATACAGACACTAATACTGGGATACTTATGGCCTTAGTAATCTTAAATGCAAGTAAATTGGTGAGAAAGTAAATTAAAACAAATAGTCAGTAAATGGGCTCCTATGTGAGATCCCATATGAGAATGCCATTTCAAGAAATGGGTTTTATATGGAATTTCTCTTCAGAAGACTCACTGGTATTTAACAATTTACCATTTTTAAAAATTCCTAGATGCTTTTTTTAAAAATTTAAACAAAGGTGGCAGAATACTGCAATGCCACTAAAAAAATCATTAGCAGTGTAATTAGCAATTTAGAACACTATTATCCAACTTGTTCTGTACAGAATGCAGCTGTGACTGTAATTTTGCATCTGTTTCTTTGGTCAGAATGGTATTTTGGTAGATGAGTAGTCCAGCTTGAAATGAAATACTGTTCTTTCCTGCCCCAAAACTGTTCTTTGGGAGGTGGTAACATCATTTGAATGGAAGAGAATGGCCATTTAGGAATTCATCCTTTTCATAAAGTACAGTTGTTGTCATGGCAAGCTTTCTATCCATTTTTTCTCCAGATTAGGATGTGTCAAGTGACACAGTGACACAGCTAATATCCTGTATTAGAAAAATACATTGTTATGTTTGGCCCAATTCTGTACCTTTAAACCAGTTGACTTAGCTTGGTACCGCATGGCCACCAACTGCTAAATGCAGGTTCCTAGCATCCTAGCCTGGGCCTTCAACATTTCTGTTTTCTAACCTATTTCTAATATTTATTATTATTTCTGATATTTTCAGCTTTTGTATCTTGCCTCATAATTTGTTTGCAGCTCTTAGATCTGACAGCTTTGGCTCTGGTGCTAAATCTAGGCTTCTCTCTTTAGCTACATTTATGCTTCTGTCCATTCCAGTAACAGCTAAGCCCTGAAGCAGCCTGGTTCCCAAGAATCTGCCTACATGCCAGTGATCCCACTGAGGCTGCCTTAGTCCGTACAAAGGAGAATTACCTATAACTCTAAGAGCACCTAATTGCTGTGAAGCTATAGAGGAACTAGTAGTAACTTTGTGGTCATTTTGCCTTACCCATATGATGCTGAAGGAAGAAGGCTCTGGTGTCCAAGGAAAGGAGATGGCTTTTATATGCCAGTTGGTTGAAGTGGAGCCTGTTCATTCTAAACAACTGGTGTTTTCTCTCCCAGCAATAATTAGAACTACCAAATCCCAGTGTTCCCAATGTGGCTACAGACCTTCATGGAGATTAATGCTCCATGATGTTAGGGCAAGTCTGCAAAAGTAATTTTCCTTATGATTCCCCTAATAGGGAAAACAGAGGTATGGATCATTCCCTGTTATCTTCCTTTAATATATATAGAGTATATACTATGAGTACCACTACTTGCTGAACCTCTCAAATTGTTGGGGGGTAATGAGTGATGAAGGTTTTGATTTATCATTACCTGCAATATTGGGGTTGCTGAAGTTATTGCCCTCCAAGCACTGTTTCTAGATGAATTTTCAGAAACAAAGTTGAATTATTTATTACAAACTGTTGCCAATGGCAGTCCAGATGAATTTATAGGGACAGCTGGCTACCTGGTTATATACCTAGCCAGCTTGACCTAATCTCTTTCAGGCTACTTCAGAGAAGGAATGGGAGAAGCAGATGCTGCAGATTGGGAAGGGAAGGAGCATACTTCCTACCAAGGCCAACTCAATAGGCATGCTGCTAGAATGAATGCAGTGCAGGTTTGGGGGAGGTTTGCTGATTTGGACATACATCCCCAGTCGAAATTATTCCCTTACCGTTAGTAGGATAGTTCTAAGTCTGATTATTCCCATGGCCTAACCTTATCTCTCTGAGATAAGGCTTTTACTGACTCCTGAAATTAGAAAGAACTTGGGACTTCAGGGCATTAGGAAATATTATAGCTCATATTCTGTAGGCTTACTTATTGATTTGGCTCATCTGCTCCTTTTTCTCCCCCTCCCTCCCTCTTCTTCCCTTCCTTCCTTACCTTTTTTTATGGAAACTTTCAAACATACACAAAAGTAGAGACAATAATACAGTGAACTACCATGTAACCATCACCCAGCTTCAAAAATTATTAACATTTTGCTTCATCTATTTATATATATATATATGTACACATATATTAATGTATATATGTGTGTATGTATCTGTATTTTTTTTCCTGGAATTTAGCAAATCCCAGACATGTTATTTCATCAGAATATTCTTCAGTATGCATTTCTAACAGATAATGACTTCTTTCATAACTATAGAGCCATTATCATACCTTACAAAATAAGAAGTAATTCCTTAACAAAATCTTTTTAAAATTATTATTTATTTATTTGGTTGTGCCAGGTCTTAGTTGTGCCTCATGGGCTCCTTAGTTGCAGTGCATGGGCTCCTTAGTTGTGGCATGCAAACTCTTAGTTGCGACATACGTGTGGGATCTAGTTCCCCGGCCAGGATCGAACCCGGGCCCCCTGCATTGGGAGCACAGAGTCTTTACCACTGCACCACCAGGGAAGTCCCAATAATATCTTTCACCCAGTTTATATTCACATTTCTATAGTTGCTTCAAAATGTCCTTTTACAGTTGGCTTATTAAAATCAGGATCCAAACAAGGTTTACACATTGTAGTGGTTCTTAAGAACCTTGAGTTTTTTTTCCCCCAACTCCTTTTAAATCTTTTAAAATCTCACTCTTTTTCTTGTAATTTATTTTTTGGAAAAAACTGAAATATTTTTTCCATATTTCACATTCTAGATTTGGTTGATTGTTTTCTTGTGGTGTCCTTTAAGTGATTTCTCTAATCTTCATATTTCCTATAAAACTCACAGTTAAAACTAGAGGCTTGGTTAGATTGTGGTTCATATTTTGATAAGAATGCCTCATAGGTAGTCTGTGTAGTTCCTGTCTCATCACCTCAGGAGGCACAAAATGGTCTTGGTTTTACCAGCCTGATCCACCCATAATAAAATTCTCCGTCAATCTTTCTCCTAATTTTTTTTAAATGCCTTGATGATTATTTTATAGATTCCTTATTTCACTACAGTTATCAAATATTGATTCCTTTTTTTTTTACCTTTTGATTTTGGAGAATTTTGATTATGGAGAATGCACTGCCCATTACCCAGCTTCAGTAATTATCAACACAAGTCTAATCTTATTTCATTTATATTCCCACGCATACTTCAGTATCCCCCATACTAGATGATTTGAAGCAAATCTCAAACATCATCCATATCATCCTAAATACTTCAGTAATTATTTCTAAAAGATAGACTTTAAAAAAACTATAATAGTATTATCAGGGCTTCCCTGGTGGCGCAGTGGTTGAGAATCTGCCTGCCAATGCAGGGGACATGGGTTTGAGCCCTGGTCTGGGAAGATCCCACATGCCGTGGAGCAACTAGGCCCGTGAGCCACAACTACTGAGCCTGTGCATCTGGAGTTTGTGCTCCGCAACAAGAGAGGCCGCGACAGTGAGAGTCCTGCACACAGTGATGAAGAGTGGCCCCTGCTCGCCTCAACTAGAGAAAGCCCACACACGGAAACGAAGACCCAACACAGCCAAAAATAAATAAATAAATAAACAAATTTTTTTTTAAAAAAAGTATTATATCTCTCAGAATTAATTCCTTAATCATCAAATGGACATCTTTGTTCAAATTCCCAATTATCTCATATACTTTTTGACAGTTCAGTTCTCTTTTTTTAATTTTAGCGTTTTTTATTGAGATATAATTCATGTAATATAAAATTCATAATTTTAAAGTATACACCCGTGGTTTATTATATACTCATTACATTGTGCAGCCATCACCACTATCTGATTTTAGAACATTTCCATCACCCCAAAAAGAAATCCATACCTATTAGCAGTTAGTCTCAATTTCCTCCTCCCTACCCCCCCAGTCCCTGGCAACTAATAATTTATTTGCTGTCCTTATGGATTTGCCTATTCTGTACATATTATATAAATGGAATGATACAATATGTGACTGACTTCTTTCATTTAGCATAACATTTTCAGGGTTTATCCATGTTGTCACATGTAACAGTACTTTATTCCTTTTTATGGCTGAATCATATTCTTTTGTATGGGTATATCACCTTCTGTTTATCCATTCCTCAGCTGAAGAACATTTGGGTTGTTTCCACTTTTGAACTATTATGAATAATGTTGTATATAACATTCTTGTACAATGTTTTGTATGAACATGTTTTCAGTTTTCTTGATTACATACCTAGGGGTGGAATTGGTGGGTCATACGGTAATTCTAACTTTTTGCAAAATTGCCAAACTCTTTTCTACAGCAGCTACACCATTTTACATTCCCACTATCAGTGTATGAGAGTTCCACTTTCTCCACATCCTCAACAACACTTGTTATTTTCTGAATTTTTGATTCTAGCCACCCTACTGGGTGTGAAGTGCTATCTTATTGTGGTTTTAATTTGCATTTCCCTGATGATGTTGAACATGTTTCCATGTACTTATTGGCCATCTGTATATTTTTTTTGGAGAAATATCTGTTCACAACTTTTGCCCATATTTTAATTGGGTTGTCTTTTTACTGTTGAATTGTAAGAATTCTTTATACTGTTACCTTGTCAGATATATGATTTGCATATACTTTCATCAATTCTGTGTGTTGTCTTTTCACTTTCTTGATAGTATCCTTTGATACACAAAAGTTTTAAATTTTGATGAAGTCCAATTTACTTTTTCTTTGATTGCTTGTGCTTTTGGTGTCATATCTAAGAAACTGTTGTGCAGTCTATGGTAATGCAAACTTTCAGTATGTTTCTTTCTAAGAGTTTTATAGTTTTAGCACTTACGTTACATTTAAGACCTTATTGAGTTCATTTTTGAACATGGTATGAGGTTAGGGGCATGTGGATATTCATTTGTCCTAGCATTGTTGAAAAGCTATCATTTCCCCCATTGAATGGCCTTAGAACCCTTGTTGAAGATCAGTTGATTATAAATTCATGGATTTATTTCTGGACTGTCAAATCTATTCCATTTGGTTGTAGATCTGAACTTACGCCACTACCATGCTGTGTTGATTACTATAAGTTTTCAAAAAGAAAGTTTTTAATTACTATAAATTTGAAATTAGGAAGTGTGAGTCCTCCAACTTTGTTCTTTTTCAAGATTGCTTCTGTTGTTCCATATGCCTTGCAATTCCTGGTGAATTTTAGGGTCACCTTCTCATTTCTGAAAAAGAAAAATTTATACTTTTGATAGGAATTACACTGAATCTGCCATTTTAAAATTAGTAATTCTTCTGAACCATGAACACAGGATCTATTTCTATTTATTTTGATTTTCTTTAATTTTTTTCAACAATGTTTTGTAGTTTTCAGTATACAAGTCTTATACTTTTGGGTTATTTTTTTTTTTTTTTTTTTGCAGCTCTGTTTTTTTGTTTATTTTTA
The DNA here is from genome assembly GCF_964374135.1 of Grampus griseus. NCBI lineage: Eukaryota > Metazoa > Chordata > Mammalia > Artiodactyla > Delphinidae > Grampus > Grampus griseus. The sequence goes on from NC_139017.1 coordinate 129,232,825, forward strand.
TTTTTTATTATTTTTTTATTTTTCGGTACGCGGGCCTCTCACTGCTGTGGCCGCTCCCTTTGCGGAGCACAGGCTCCGGACGCGCAGGCTCAGCGGTCATGGTTCACGGGCCCAGCCGCTCCGCGGCATATGGGATCTTCCCGGACCGGGGCACGAACCCGTGTTCCCTGCATCGGCAGGCGGACTCTCAACCACTGTGCCACAGGGAAGCCCCTTTTGGGTTATATTTATTCCTCAGTATTTTATTCTTTTTGGTGATAATGTAAATGGTTTTTTGTTTTTTTGTGTGTGGTACGTGGGCCTCTCACTCTTGTGGCCTCTCCCGTTGTGGAGCACAAGCTCCGGACGCACAGGCTCAGCGGCTATGGCTCACGGGCCTAGCCGCTCCGCGGCATGTGGGATCTTCCCGGACCGGGGCACGAACCCGTGTCCCCTGCATCGGCAGGCGGACTCTCAACCACTGTGCCACCAGGGAAGCCCTGTAAATATTTTTATAATTTCCCTTTAGATCAGTCATTGCTAGTGTATAGATACACAGCTAATTTTTGTATATTGATCATGTATTGTGTAACTTTGCTGAACTCTTGTATTAGCTCTAATACTTTCTTATAGATTTTTTAGGGTATTCTATATATCAGATCATGTCATTTTTCTTTCCCATCGGATGCATTTTTTTCTTATTCTTGCTTATTGCCCTGGCTTGAACCTCCAGAACAATGTTGAGTAGAGTGGCAAGAACAGATATCATTGCCTTGTTCCTGATCTTAGGGGGAAAGCATCCAGTCTTTTACCATTAAATATGATGTTAGCTGTGAGTTTTTCCTAAATGCCCTCTGTCAGATTGAGACACTTCCCTTCTATTCCTAGTTTGATGATTATTTTTTATTATGAAAGAATTGTATTTTTGTCAAATGCTTTTTTGCATCTATTGAGATGATCGTGTGGGTTTTTTTCCTTTATTCTATTAATATGATGTATTATATTGATTGGTTTTTGTATATTGAACCAACCTTGCTTTCACAGGATAAATCCCACTTGGTTGCAATATATAATTCTTATTTTTCTCTGGTTTCAGTTTGCAGGAATGTTGAGGATTTTTGCATCTGTATTCATAAGGGAGATTAGTCTGTAGTTTTCTTTTAAGGTGTTTGTCTGGTTCTGGTATCAGAGTAATGTGGTCTCATAGAATGCGTTAGGAAGTGTTCCCTGTTTTTGATAGAGTCTGAGAAGAATTGTGTCAGTTCTTCTTTAAATGTTGGTAGGATTCACCAGTGAAGCTCTCCAGTCCCACGCTTTTCTTTTTGACAAGTTTTCTGAATTGATCTAATCTCTTTACTTGCTATTGATGCATTCCAGTTTTCCATTTCTTCATGATTCAGTCCTGGTAGGCTGTGTATTTTGGGGAATTTGTCCATTTCATCTAGATTATCTAATTTGTTGGCATACAGTTGTTCATAGTATCCCCTTATAATACCTTTTATTTCTCCAAGGTCAGCTGTAATATCCGCCCCCCATTCCTGATTTTAGTAATTTGATTCTCATTTCTTTCTTAGTCAGTCTAGATAAAGGTTTGTCAATTTTCTTTTCAAAGAAGCAACTTTTAGATTCATTGATCTTCTCTATTTTCTTATTTTACATTTCATTTGTTTCCTCTTTAATAGTAGTATTTATTATTTCTTTCCTTCTGCTTCCTTTGGTTTTAGTTTGCTCTTGTTTCTTAAGGTGGAAGGATAAGTTATTGATTTGAGAGCTTTCTTCTTTCTTAATGTAAGTGTTTAACTTTCTCTCTGAGTACTGCTTTCTCTTCATCCCGTAAGTTTTTACATGTGTTGTGTTTCATTTTCATTCTCCTCAGTGTATTTCTAATTTCCCTTTTGATTGGTTATCTAGGAGTTTGTTAATTTCCATGTATTTTTGTATTTTCCAAATGTCCTTCTTTCTTTAATTTCTGATTTTATTCCATTGTGATTAGAAAACATTCTTTACAAAGATTTAAATTACATTCTTTAAAAAGAATGTAATTTACATTCTTTAAAAAGATTTAAATCTTTTTAAATTTACTGAGATTTGTTTTATGGCCTAACATACCTTCTATCCTGGCTAATGTTACATATGCACTTGAAAAGAATGTGTATTCTGCTTTCGTTGGGTGGAGGGTTCAATAGATGTCTATTAGGTCTTATTGGTATATAGTGTTGTTCAAGTCTTCTGTTTCCTTGCTGATTTTCTGTCTAGTTGGTCTATCCATTGTTGAAAGTGGGACACTGAAGTTTCCAACTATTATGGTTGAATTTTCTATTTTTTCCCTCAATTCTGCCTGTTTTTGCTCCTTGTATTTTGGGGCTGTCTTGTTAGATGTGTATGTGTGTGTGTGTTTATAATTGTTATATCTTCTTTTTTTCAGTATCAGTAAGTCTTTATTCATTGTGTTTTCTTGGAGAAAAGAAGAGGAAGGGGAAAGGATCAGCATATAGCAGAAGTATATAGCAAAAGTATAGCAGAAAGGGAAGCAAGTATCCATTAAAACCATAAACACACACTGGTGATAGATTCACCAAAGCCCAAGGGAGCTCAGTCTTCTGTAGTTCAGGAATGAGAGGAGGGTATCAGGGAAAGAACAAACAGGTTCATGCTATCTTTCCCTCCTTATAAATTCAACAGTTAGCACAAAGCTTTGGTTTCTAGTAGTAAACATGGAGTTACATTTGTCCATCTCCTATTAAACATAAGTTTTGACTTAAATTTTTTGCATCTGCATAAAAGCTCCCGAGTGACTTGGATATATACGTTCATCTTCCCTCTCTTGGTTTCCTATCCCGTCTTTCTACATGAAAGCCCCCCATTGCTTCTCTCAATCTGTAATAGGAGATTAAGTAGGTTTGGTCCATCCATATGCCAGTGTAAGTGTTTTGCATGAATCTTATCAAGGAATAGTCTTGACTCACAAGGTTTGGCACAAGGGATGACATCTTCCTAACTTCTTCAGGTTTTTTTATACAAATCATTCAGGAGTTATGGAGACACTCAAGAATCTAATGAGTATGTCTGTGTAGTGTAGGAGTCAAGTTTTTAGGACAGAAGATCTGGTCTAAAATAGGAAATAGGGAAAGGAGAACAAAAAAAAAAAGGATGATCTAAGTCTTTCCCTTTTTTTCAGCTTTATTGAGTTATAATTGACCAAAATATAAGATATTTAAAATGTACAATGTGATGATTTGATGTATATATTGTGAATATACACACACACACACACACACACATCGTAAAAGGATTCCTCCCATCAAATTAATTAATGCATCCATCACTTCAAATTTTTCTTTTTTTCTTTTTCTTTTTTGGTGAGAACGTTTAAGTTCTACCCTTTTAGCAAATTTCAGTTACTGTACGATACAGTGTTATCAGTTATAGTCACCATGTTATACATTAGATTCTCAGATGTATTCATCTTATAACTGAAAGTTTGTACCCTTTATCAACCTCTTTTTATTTCCCCCATCCCCCAGCCACTAACAACCACTTTTTTACTCTCTATTTCTGTGAGTTGGACTTTATTTTTTTCCCCTATTAAGTGATACCATGCAGTGTTTGTCTTTCTGTCTCTGTCTTATTTCACTCAGCATAATGTCCTCCAGGTTCATCCATGTTGTCACTAATAACAGGATTTCCCACTTTAAGAAGAGTGGCCCTAAGATGATATTCCAGATCCCTTTGGCTGGTATACAGTCCTCTGAAAGATACTTTGTCTTTTTTGCTTTCAATACAAAAAGAAATTTGTAAACAATTAAAAACCCAGAAGAACATTTAGAAAGATCAATACATTGTATTTACATAGTCTGAGTGACCTAACGATCACCAAATCAGCAACTGTCCAGCTTTATAAATCTAAGACAAATAAAATGTTTAAATGGAAAATTAGCACATGAAAAAATGTTCAACATCATTAGTCATTGGAAATACAAATTAAAACCACAAAGGAATACCATTCCCACTCACTTGAATAGCTAAATAACAACAACAAAACAGAATGGCTTTAAAAATCAACCCTGGAATGTCTAAAACAACCTAAGCGTTGGTGAGGATGTGCAGCATTTGGAACTCTCATTTATTGATCGTAATTTAAAATGATACCAACACTTTAGAGAACTATTTAGCCTTTATTTTATATATAGAAAATAAATCTATATCCATCCTATAGTCTGGCAATTCCATTCCTGGGTTTCCCAAATAAATAAAATCATATATCCACAAAAGACATATACAAAAATGTTCTTTAGCCCCTTAATTCGTAATAGCCCCAAACTGGAAATAACCCAAATGTCCTTCAACAGGAGATTAGAAAAACAAATTCTGGTACATTTATACAAAGGAATAGTAAAATTAAAAGGAACACAATCTTACCACACACAACAACATAGATGATCTCAAAAACACATTGAAAAGAAGAAGCCAAACACAAGAGTTATGTATTTAATTTATATGAAGTTCAAGAATAGGCAAAAATAGCTATGGTTATAGGAATTAGAAAGTGGTTGCTTCTGGGCTGCAGAGTGGGAATTGAGTGGAAATGGGTACAAGGGAATCTTCTGGGATGACAGAAATGTTCTTCATCTTGGGTGGTGGTGGCATCAGTGTATATATACAGTTATCAGAACTCAGCAAGCCAGACAACTTAAGATCTGTGTATTTTATTGTAAGTAAATCATACTTCAATAAACAAAAATATATTTGAGGTAGGATTCACTTTCTATTCTGAAAAAATAGGAGGACATATGAAGGAATGATAATAGCCATGAAAATATATCTTTAAAAACTTATTGAAGACTACAGTGCAAGAGAGTAACAAAATGGTCGTGTCTTTAATATTAAAATTAATATTTTAATGTCTTAAAATTGTGGAACAGTAGTGTGCACAAATAGAAACACCAGTGTATCAACTTTTTAGCCAATGTTTTATTTTTCCTGTTAAAATATTTTTATCAAAGTAAAATTTATAGATTGTGAAATTCACAGATCTTGAGTGTACAGTTCAATGAGTTTTAACAAATGTATATCCCTGGGTATCAAACACCCAATCAAGATATAGAACATTGTCATCAGCACAGATCTAATATATTGGTTATATCCTTTCCCTGATGTCCCTGTAAGATCACGGGGTAAGTGCAAAATGCTTTTGTTCTCTATAACTACCATTAGAAATAACAAAACCTAAATATTATTAGAGTCATTAAGGGTGATAATTGTGGCAACTGATAAAAAGTTAGTTGATATTTAGGACTCTTCTAGGAACCCTAGGCCCAAATCGTGAAAAATCCCTGAGACAGCTAGTATTTAAAATTTTCTAATGTAAATTCTATAATAAGTACTAGTGATGTATAATACTGCCTTAGGTGAAACATTCCAATAACCTAATTAACCAGTGTAAGATTATAAAGAATTGTCTCCCTTTAGCTACCCTAATTTTTCTTTTGCTTCTGGTTGTCCAAATACCTACAGTACCTGTATTTTTAAATATTTCAGTGATAGCATAGTCTTGTAGTTCATAATAATAATAGCAGATCCATTATATCCCACATTTCATCCTGAAAGAACCCTTAGTTAGTACTTTCTGGACTATAATAGGTAAAAATATATAAAATACAGATACCTTTTTGGTAGAATATGCTTTAAACAAGGTGATGAAGCAAGCTACAATTTGTGAAACATATTGAAGGAGAATGTCATATATATTTGAAATTCTGGAGAGAACATTCATTTCTTTTTTTCTGGGCAGAAAAATGAATGACCAAATTTTAGTTTTGCTAATGTACAAGGTTTGACCTTACAGAAAGTACAGTGGCATTTGGACTGATCCTAGACAGACTCTTTTTTTTTTTTTTTTAGTGTGGTATTAAATAATGTTGTCAATAAATATTACAAGCAGTTGTAAATTATTATAGAAAGTAGTTGTGACTTATCTGATTTCTATATCCTTATATTTTGTTTGCATCCTGAATTCTTTCCCTTCTCTAGCCAAATCTGTTCTTCTCACTTTTTCTTCCTCTATTTTTCTAAAGGACCTGGTAGGTAGCACTCATCATTGCTGAATGGAAAGAGTTCCAGACTTCTCAATTAGTAGCTCAGTCTTCTCTCAAATCCCAGTCTTCTTAACTCTTCCTTTTGTAGGAGACTAATAAGAAGACCAAGTCCTTCAACGTTTGGGCGTTGGCAGAATGGAAATTCTTAGGATTCTAGGATCACTTTTAAGCATCTTCAGAGTTTAAAAATTAGAGGACCTTGGTTAAACTTTGAGAGAAAAAGAACTTAAAGAAGTAAGACTATGCATTTGTGTGTATCAGTAGGCAGACATATAAAAATGCATTATTTACTGAAGAGTATTTAGTGGGATAGTAGGGAAAGGTAGATTTTCTTTTTTCCCTCTAAGTACATTACGATTGTAGACATATATTTTCCTTTTTAATCAACACAGATCACCAAAAAAAAAAAAAAGAAAGCAAAAGAGAAGACAGTATTTTTAAGGTGAGGGGAAAAACTTTATATATATATATATACACACGCGCGTGCGCACACACACACCAAGACTTATTTTACAAAAGCTAGAAAATTGTTTTCAAGGAGAAATGTATGATCTGCAGTTGCAATATTTAGATATTTGGCAATTGGAAAAATAATTTTTGGTGAAAATAGGAAAACAGATTGACATAAATGTACATTAGGGTAGTGACTTTCATTTCTTGTACATACACAGTGAAATATTTCTGGGCAATAAATTCTTAGAAAAGTGGGGTTGGATTGGATAAATGTCATAGTTTATGACTGAATACTTATAAACAGCTGAAAACTCAAGATGGAGAGGTAATAATAACCACCTGTTAAAGAGACTTAAAACCCTTTCACCTTACAAAAAAGATTACTTTGAAGCTATAACTTGATATTGTAGTTTGATTTTTTTTAAATATTGGTTATATTTGTGGCTACTGTGGATACATAAAATAAAAAATATAATGCCTTTTTTCCCCCAATACAAAGAAGTATCTATCATTTAAAATCTTACCTGTAAAAAAAAAAAATTGATGCTATAGATTCTGGAACTAATACCAAGATTATTGAAAAAGGTGACACAGCCACTATTTCTGCCATGGTGTCTTGAAAATAAAGAATAGGTGACAATGGAGAATTATATAACTATTTCAAGTCAGCAACCAAGCTAAAGTTTAATTCTACAGTGTTGGCAACATATCATGAACCTTCAGACCTTTCCTTTATCCCTAAATCCACCCTGTGCTGTCTGTTTCACCTCCAGATTTCAGGTTTTTCATACCTTTTATTTTCAGTTATCTAAGCCTCACCCTTCCTCTTCACAAGAATCCTTCTGTGAGATTACTGCAGCCCACTTTGGTTTTCCCTCTTCTCTGAATTTCTGTAACAAGCATACTACCTTTAGACCTGTCCTCTGCTGTTTATGAGGCCAGAGCAATTTGTTCTCTTCCTGTATACACATTAGTTAGCAAATGCTGGGTGATTAGTAAGCATTATAGAAAATACGTTTAAAAAGAATTCAGAAGAGCAAGCAATTATAGTGTGATAATGGGTGTTTGGAGGAAGTGGATTATGAATGAGGCCCCAAACCAAAGAAAGACTAGCTGAGACCCAAATGTGCATAACCTAAGTGACTGGGACTAAAGGCGTCAGTTAATAATAGATGAATGAACCAGTGAACAAATGAGTATATTCTTTTTTTTTTTATTTTTTTTTTGGGGTATGCGGGCCTCTCCCGTTGCGGAGCACAGGCTCTGAATGTGCAGGCTCAGTGGCCATGGCTCACGGGCCCAGCCGCTCCACGGCATGTGGGATCTTCCCGGACCGGGGCATGAACCCATGTCCCCTGCATCGGCAGGTGGACCCTCAACCACTGCGCCACCAGGGAAGCCCCAAATGAGTATATTCTGAATAGAGTGACCTGGCTAAGTTTACTGGGCTGTTTCTTTTAAATCATTCATTCATCATACATTTTTGAGTTCTATAGTACAAGGATGAAGTAATATGTATTTTCAGAAACTTAAATACTAATGGGGTATACAGAAATGTAATAAATTATTAGAATTTACTAACTCCAGTAAGAGGTATGAACAAGGTCTATGGGAACACAGAGGAGGAAGCTGCAGAGAGGATTTGTGTAGAATAGATCAAATTCTCAAAGGCCTTAAATGCCATACTCAATTGTTTGAACATTCTTTTTGTTTTATCATTAAGATACTGTGTCAGAGCAACTTTGTGAAGGTTAAGGACACCACTAATCCTTCCTAGGGTTTCCCTGTGGGTCTTACTAAGAGACACTTCTGAGATTTTCTCTGGTCTAGGCCCATAATTATACTTCACGTTCAGCTAACAACAACAGGATGTAATTGGGAGAGTCAGCTATCTCTTCTTGTTTGGAAATACCATCTCAGAATGTAGTAACCACTTAATGTTAAAATTTCATAAAATCAAATTGAGATGCCCTAATCAGTATGGAGACCAGGAAAATGTACATACCTTGAAATAACAGTGTTCACTTTGAAGATAATAATTGTGTGTATTTAAAATCCGAAAAGAAAGATCAAGGAAAAGAGTATTAGTTTGAATTTTGCAAGTTTTTCAAATGTATTTCCAAAGATCTGTAACTAAACATAAGTATTTTTGTCCCAAATTAATATTTATTTCTAGTCATTTGATTCTTCAAAAATCACAAGGAAGATAAGTGTTACAGCCTATTCTCCAACAACTGGAACCTGTCAAATTAGCCCATTTGCTTCTCCCACAAGCTCTAAAGAACAAGAGAACAAAAATGGACCATCAGATGGTTAGTTGAAAATTCTTTTCCATTTATTGTGAGATTTTTCTAGTTATTGGTTAAATCAGAATTTTGATTTAATAATATGTGGATCTTGCTGCAGCTGATTTTTCTCTTTTTTCTTAAAGAATTCAACATAGAAAAGACTAGAATATAGGTAACACTTTGGACATAAATGTAAACTTTATAGGCAGTTATTTTAAAATGCTACTGCAGACTTTGTTCTCTTACTATCCCATCCATTAAATAGAAATTATGGCCTGACTGCCTTCAGCCACTATCAATTATAATGGTATAGCCCCTTAACAAGCTATCCATCATGTGCATAAATTAAAGGGCACATAATTCAGGTAATGCTACACTACAATTTAAGAGTGATACTTCTGAATGTTATTTTTATCCATGTTATCCGTTTAGTTTTTCCACATTTCCTGTGTCTTTATAGCTTTCTTTTATTTATTATATTTCATCCTCTTTACTATTTTAAATGCATTTGCAAAAGGTTTTTAGAATTTTCCATTAGAGAGTAACCTAATTTTAATATGAAATTCTTTATTCTAAAATATTGTTAGTTTAATTTTGACCACACATATTTCTTATTCTCTGGTAGTTTATTTCTAAAATATTCATTTAAAAGATACAGAAATCTAGGCGTGTCTCCTTCCTGACTGTCCTCTGTAGTTTGTCTGTGAGAACTGCTGATAGCAATATGTCTTCAGGAAATGCCAAAATTGGGCACCGTGCCCCCCAGTTCAAAGCAACTTCTGTAATGCCAGATGGTCAGTTCAAAGATATCAGCCTATCTGACTACAAAGGAAAATATGCTGTGTTCTTCTTTTACCCTCTTGACTTCACCTTTGTGTGCCCTACGGAGATCATTGCTTTCAATGAAAGGGCAGAAGAATTTAAGAAACTCAACTGCCAAGTGATTCGTGCTTCTGTGGATTCGCACTTCTGAAACCTGGCATGGATCAACACACCCAAGAAACAAGGAGGACTAGGACCCATGAACATTCCCTTGATACCAGACCTCAAGCGCACCATTGCTCAGGACTATGGGGTCTTAAAGGCCGATAGAGGCATCTCATTCAGGGGCCTTTTTATTATTGATGATAAAGGTATCCTTCGACAGATCACCATAAATGACCTTCCTGTTGGCTGTTCTGTGGATGAAACACTGAGACTAGATCAGGCTTTCTAGTTTACTGACAAACATGGGAAAGTGTGCCCAGCTGGCTGGAAGCCTGGCAGTGATACCATCAAGCCTGATGTCCAGAAAAGCAAAGGATATTTCTCTAAGCAGAAGTGAGCACTGGGCCATTTTAGGGCCAGGCTGAAGTAGGTGGCCATGAGAACAAAACCTCTTTTGTACTATTGTCATGCTTAAAACACAAGATCTTACACTCAGCCCAGATGTGGTGTGGGACAGGACAGGCCTTTCCTGCAGCGGTTGGGGAGGCCAGCCTTTCTTCCTCTGGAGGGAATGGCCTGAGCTGTATTATGGGGCAGGCAAACTGATGTGTATAGTAGTAGGGTATCACTTTTGGTCTTCTGTAGTTTTATTAAACTTGAGCTGAGAAAAATAAAGATATAGAAATCTAGATTTCATAGGTTTAATTTTTAATATTGTAAAAGGTCATGAATCAGTGACATGTCAAGTTTTTATAATATAAAATATTAAATAGGTTTAAATTTAATAAAATATATTTTAGATATGCTGTGATTAGCCTGATTCATATTTACTATTTAATATTTGAGTGCTAAGCATGTACTAGAAACTACAGAGAAACAAAGAAGTCTCCTCATTTTACCTAATTTGTTGTAATGAAACCTATAATGAGATCTTAAACTTTTGAACGACTTTTATTTTACTTTAATCAGGTGCTTTTAATCTTAAAGCTATCACTACTATGTTTGCTTTCACAAAAATACATGAAGATGTATGTGTTTTCTTCAAGCTCTATATAGTTCTGGGGGTTTTTTCATTCGCTTGATATATCTTTTGTTTAAAATTAAAATTAGTGCCTTAGAGATAGAACATCTCTATCCTGGAATGTGAACAGATTTCAAGTGGATACATACTCAATTTCCATATTGAAATTAAATATGGACTTAAGGGAACATTTCTTTTGCCCATAAAAAGATTGGTCACATGATCTCGGTTGACATTTAAGTGGATAATTATCACAGATTATAGTACTAGGTAAGCTCTTTTTTAAAAAGTCATATAGCAAGGGTTCCTGGGGTGCTGGTAATATTCTATTTCTATGTGATGGTTATGCGAGTTCACGCTATAATTATTCATTAAACTGCACATACGTGTTTTATGTACTCTTTGATATATAGATCACACATACAGAAATCTCAAAATAGAATTCTGTCTAGAATCTTATATCGGATTATGTCATTTGTAATCATTACATTGCTTTTCCTAATATGTCATCTTATATATGTTTTAGAAATAGGAAAGCCTGGGTCTTATAAAGTAATTTAAGTTCCAAATGAAGTCATAACTTCTGTTAACAATTCTCACTTTTTGAATATTGTACAAAACATAAGGTACAATTTAAATAAGCACTTTTACTTAAATAGCATTTTCAAGGACATTTTAGGTGCTACTCACTTCCCATCACACTTAGGATATATAAGTCAAAACTTTATCATGACTTTCAGGGCTATATGTCATCTAATACCTGACTACCTCACCTGCCTCATTTTCTGCTGCCCTTCCGATGTTTACAGTACTTTAGCCACTCTTACTTTCTGGCTATTTGTCAATCGTGCTGAGCCTGTTGCCTTCACAAGAACTGCACTTGCACTTTTCTCAATCTCGAATATTCTTCCTCCAGGTATTTATATGTACTTTCTATATTCATTTGAATCACATACTATGTGAACAGGTGACAATATTAACTTTAAATCTATTTATAATTATAAAAGGAAGAAAATGTGGTTCTAAGTCTTCCCTCTACTTAGACTCTACATGGCCCACAAATGGCATGAATGCTTCCAGTTTATACATTTAATATACACACATACGGGGCGTCTGCGCAGACAAATGGAAGTGTAGGTGACGGTCTGAGACAGCACCGCCAAGCTGGGAACCCGGGAGATGGCAGAGGCTGAGCCCAAGACCGTGCAGGATCTCACCTCGGTGGTGCAGACACTCCTGCAACAGATGCAAGATAAATTTCAGACCATGTCTGACCAGATCATTGGAAGAATTGATGACATGAGCAGTCACATTGATGGCCTGGAGAAAAACATCGCAGACCTCATGACACAGGCCAGGGTGGAAAAGCTGGATGGGGAAAGCAGGATCGCTGCCACACAGAAGACTTGAAGGTTGCTCATCTGCTCTGGAATCTGGAACACCCTTTTTACAAGCCAAGAGAAGCCGGATAGCTTTTTGCAACTAACTACTCTGTGTAGACAGGCTTTATATTATAAAGTGTGCATTCTTCTTACCACATACTATAGAGTTGGTTTATAGAGTAATTTCCCTCCCCTGCCCCCCATGTTTCCTGAACATGGTAACTTCACGTCTTGGACCTTGGTCAGTTGTGCTATTAAACACTAAAACTTTGGCAGTTCCTGCATACAGATGTCAAATTTTTTAGTGTATTTTTGTGAAGTCATTTTTTTTTCTATCATTCCCTTTGTAGTAGTTGCTGTTTGATAAAAGTTGCTGTGTAATTTTTTTATTGGACATAGGGTAGATCCTTGGTTATAAGATTTTGTGAAGTAAGGCATTGATAGTTAAGGTTCTTTGATCCTCAGAGTGACTGAGTAAACACCAAATAGTGTGTTGGCGATACTTTCCAAGTGGTTAAAAACATTTAACATTGTGTATTCAGAAATATCTGGCACTACTCTGTCGCCAAAACTCGAAATGGAACCACGATTTTATGTCTGACTCCCTGAGGTCAGATGCTACAGTAACAAAGAGTGACCACAAGCCACTTTACGGTTAGCATTTTTAAATACAGACAATGACAGAGTTGTCTGATATGATGAGGTTTTCAGCAGTTAGAGTTTTGCATGAGGTTTGAACCTTCAGTAGGACCTTACCTTGTCCATCTACAGCAGTTACCATAGGAAATCTGGCAGGACTTTACAACTAAGCTACTCCATCTTTTGAGCTAGTGGCTGGGAAAAGAAACAGAAAAGGAAAACAGACCATGTTAAATCCATGCCTACTAAATAACTAGCAGTAGGCTTGAGTTTTTAAGAAATACTGTTTCTTTAAACTGTTTCTTACCTAAATTCGAGGAGAGTAGTGGCTTTATAATTGATGATGGAAGACAGGGAAAATAACTCCTACGGCTCAGCCGTACAGTGTCAGGAGTGCTGAGCCCAGAGGCAGTGTTGATGGGAAGGAGACCCATGCAACTGTCACAGCAGGATGATTTTGTATAGAGAATATGGAAGAAGCTGAGGAATGGAACAGTGCTTTGGAGAGGGAAACCCGTAGTCAACACAGCATGATTTTTTTAAAGTTTCCTATGTCACTAGTCTTAATTGTTTGTACTGCAAATATATAATAATATTAAGGAATAATTTGTCCTATTTATAAATTATATGGGGAACACAGAGGAGTCGATTTCTTCTGGGATAAAATGAATTCCCCACTGTTATCACCAAGCTGCAGAAACTCCCTCACTGGGCCGGTAGGTTGTGCTGCGAGATGTGGCCCTGAAAGCCCAGAGCCAGCTGGACTCAGGGACTGGGTAGAACCGCATGCAAGATGCTTCCAAGCCTGGGAAATGGCAAGTGGACCATCAGGATGTAAGCAGTTGTCTTCCTTAAGTAACAGAAAGGTTTCAGAGAAAACTCCCCTGACCAAAAATACCTGCCGTGAATAAAGGTGCCTGAAATCCTGCTTAAAAAAAAAAGATACACACACACTCTTATTTATTTATCATCATATATATTGATTACATTTATGTATGTTTGTGTGTGTGTATCATTATATTGCTATCCCCTCCCCTACCCCTTAGCAAATTTTTCCAAACTAGTATCCTTTTCAGAGGAGAGGAAAGATGGTAAAATTTTCTGTTCTTTTACTCCCAAGATTCCATCAGACTTATTTTTTAATAGTTGAGGTAGAAGGATAAACAACAAATTTGCATAGTCAAAGAGAGTACTTGTAAATTAGACAATAGATCTGTAAAGATCATCCAGACTGTAGCAATGTAACAGCACAGAGAGATAAAAATAAGTCCATCAGACTTATTTTTTAATAGTTGGGGTAGAAGGATAAACAACAAATTTGCATAGTCAAAGAGAGTACTTGTAAATTAGACAATAGATCTGTAAAGATCATCCAGACTGTAGCAATGTAACAGCACAGAGAGATAAAGAGATGGAGTATATGATAAAACAGTAAAGAGAAATAATGGATAGAATAAGATCCAACATATGTCAAATAGGAGTTCTACAAGGAGGAAATAGAATGGAGCAGAGGCAATATCTAAGATATATGGACTATCGGCTTTTCATAATTGAGGAAAGACAGGAATTTCCAGATCAGACTGGCATGCTTCATCTGAGCAGGATGAAATAAAACAAATTAAAACAAATTCACACCTAATCGTATCATGGTAAAAATGCAGAACATCAAAGACAAAGAGAAAATTTTAATGACAGCTTGACAGTAGACTTCTCATCAGTATCTATAGGCTGCAGCAGGAAATGGAGTAATAATACCAACTGAAAGTCACAGCTGAACTTTTTATTCAGGAAGTAAGAATGAAGTAAAGGTATTTTCAGACAGTCTGAGAGAATTTACCATTCACAGATATTCCCTGAAAGGATTACTAAAGAATGTACTTCTGTAAGTACATGCTCATAATTGAGCCTCAAATAAAGGAATGAAATGCAAAGAGCAATGGTAAAAAAAAATAAATTAGCAAACATGTTGGTAGATCTATAAATCTAGTTATAAAACTGTGATTACAAATCTTGCTGACTATAAAGCAAAACAAAAACAACTTGATAGGGGGTTGAAAACAAATACTAATAGACCATAATAGCATGGGAGATATATGAGGAAGCAGAAGGGAATTAAAAATTTTAAGGTCCTTATAATTTTCAGGGAGCAGATGGAATATCTGTCACTTGACTTTTTAATGGTATTTTTGTTTACTTGCCTGTAAAATGGGGAAAATAATAATATCTACCTCAGGATTGTTGTGAGAAGTAAAAGAATTAATGTACGAAAAAGACTTAGAACAGTGCCTGGCATATAGTAAGTGTTCAATACATATTTTAGCTATACTTTAAAATATTATTATTATACTTTAAGAAAAGACGTCAGATGATTTAATGTAAAAGGATAAAAAAGCAGTGAATATTAGCTTTTTAAAAAAGCAAAGAGTTGGTACAAGAATATTAATATTAATATAGACCAAAATAGACTTTAAGACAAAAAGGCTTTATTGAAGATAATACGAATTTTTACATAATGAGAGAAGGAAAGATTCACTACCAGAAAAAGGATCCTGACCTTTGTGCATCAAAAATAAAAACTCAAAACATGACGAAATAGGACAGGATTGCAAGGAGAAACTCACAAATCCCTAATCATCATAGGAGATTTTAAACTACCTCTTTCAGAAACTGATAAAATGGATAAAAAAAAATTAGGAAAGATACAGTTTGTTTTTTATTGTCATTCAACCGATTTCTTTTCTTCCAGTTTTATGGAGCTATAATTGACATATAGCACTGTTTAAGTTTAAGGTGTGCAGCATAATGATTTGACTTACATACATCATGAAATGATTACCACAATAAGTTTAGTGAACATCCATCATTTCATATGGAAGCAAAATAAAAGAAAAAGGAAAAAAATTTTTTCCCTGTGATGGGAACTCCTAGGATTTCTCTCTTAACAATTTTCATATATAACATATCACAGTATTAATTATATTTATTGTGTTGTACATTACATCCCTAGCATTTATTTATCTTATAACTGAAGTTTGTACCTTTTGACTACCTTCATCTCATTCCTCCTCCCCGCTACCCTGTGCCTCTAGTAACCACAAATCTGATCTCTTTTTCTATGTGTTTGTTTGGTTTGGAGGTATAATGGACATACAACACTATGTTAGTTCCTGGTGTACAACATAGAGATTCGATATTTCTATACATCACATAATGATCACCACCATGAGTCTAGTTACGATCTATCACCATAAAAAAAATATCACATTACTATTGATTATATTCCCCAAATGTACATTTCATGCCTGGGACTTACTTATTTTATAACTGGAAGTTTTTACTCTTAATCTCCCTCACCATTTTCTTTCATCCCTCCATTTCCCTCCCCTCTGGCAACCACCTGTTTGTTCTCTGTATCTATGACAGTTTCTGTTTTGTTACATTTGTTCATTTATTTGGTTTTTTAGATCCCACATATAAAAGAAATCATGACACTTGTCTTTCTTTCTCTGACTTAATTCACTTAGCATAATACCCTCTAGGTCCATTAATGTTGTCACAAGTGGCAGTTTCATTCTTTTTTAATGGCTGAGTAATATTCCATTGTATATATATACCACATTATCTCTTGATGAGCACTTACGTTGCTTTTCATATCTTGGCTATCATAAATAATGCTGCAGTGAACGTAGGGATGCATATATCCTTTCTAATTAGTGTTTTCATTTTCTTTGGATAAATACCCAGGAGTGGAATTGCTGGGTCATATGGTAGTTCTACTTTTACATTTTTGAGGAACCTTCACACTGTATTCCATAGTGGCTGCACCAATTTACATTCCCACTAACAGTGCACAAGGATTCTCTTTTCTCTACATCCTTGCCAACACTTGTTATTTCTTGTCTTTTTGATAATAGCCATTCTGACATGTATGAGGTGATTTTGATTTGCATTTCCCTGATGATTAGTCATGTTGAGCATCTTTTCATGTGCCTGCTGGCCATCTGTATGTCTTCTTTGGAAAAATGTCTGTTGAGATCCTCTGCCCATTTTTTAATCAGGTTGTTTGGTTTTTTGATGTTGAGTTGTATAAGTTCTTTATATATTTTGGATATTAACTCCTTACCAGGCATATCATTTGTAAATATCTTCTCCCATTCAGTAGGTGGCCTTTTTGTTGTGTCGATAGTTTGCTTCGCTATGCAAAACTTTTTTGGTTTGATGTAGTCCTGTTTATTTTTGCTTTTGTTTTCCTTGCCTGAGGAGATAATATCAAAAAAAATATTACTTTTTTTGTTTTGTTTTGCATGTACATTCATTTGTATTATTTTTTTAGATTTGACTTATAAGTGATACCATACAGTATTTGAAATATTTTCATAGGTACTAAAGATCTTTCCAAGAATTTACTAAATCAATATGCATTTAAACAGTCAGGTACTTTTACCTCTAAAATCGTACTTATTTTACTGTGATATCCTGAGGAACTCACTATTTTCTAGATATTAGTATCAACAATCCCTTGTTGTCAACTCTGAGACAAAAAAATGGGGTTAAATAATGCAAGCTGGAAACTTTAATATACTTTGATTTTTAAAAAAAAAAAATATATATATATATATATTTTTTTAAGGAACCAGTTGGTTGCTCTCGTGAAATCCCTTTTCTTTTTCAGCATCTTTATTGGAGTATAATTGCTTTACAATTGTGTTAGTTTCTGCTGTATAACAAAGTGAATCAGTTATACATATACATATATCCCCATATCCCCTCCCTCTTGCGTCTCCCTCCCACCCTCCCTATTCCACCCCACTAGGTGGTCACAAAGCATGGAGCTGATCTCCCTGTGCTATGCGGCTGCTTCCCACTAGCTGTCCGTTTTACATTTCGTAGTGTATACATGTCCATGCTACTCTCTTACTTTGTCCCAGCTTACCCTTCCCCCTCCCCACGTCCTCAAGTCCATTTTCTACGTCTGCATCTTTATTCCTGTCCTGCCCCTAGGTTCATTAGAACCTTTTTTTTTTTTTTAGATTCCATATATATGTGTTAGCATACGATATTTGTTTTTCTCTTTCTGACTTACTTCACTGTATGACAGACTCTAGGTCCATCCACCCCACTACAAATAACTCAATTTTGTTTCTTTTTATGACTGAGTAATATTCCATTGTGTATATGTGCCACATCTTCTTTATCCATTCATCTGTCGATGGACACTTAGCTTGCTTCCATGTCCTGGCTATTGTAAATAGTGCTGCAATATACATTGTGGTACATGACTCTTTTGTGTGTGTGTGTGTGTGTTGGCAGAGCCAGCTGAAGCTTTACTCTTGGATTGGCTTTTAGTTGGGGGCGTGAGCCCAGGCAGTTGACTTCCCCCGGGGTGGGCTAAGGACGGGGCTGAGCCTCAGGTCTCTGGTTCTGACACTCCCCCGCACAACTCCTTCTTGCAGGAGCAAGTGAGTGGGGAGGCTGGGAGGGATCGCAGGAGGCTTTCACTTGTTCAGAACGTCAGAGGACTCAGACACCAGCTTCCCATCGTGGGTCTCAATATTCTTCACAACCACAGTCTTAGAACTGGTACAGCTGAAGGAGCCAGAGCCCAAGCTGGACTGGTAGGAGCTCAGGCTGTAGTTGAGGCGAGGGGTCCCGTAGGCTGAGGTCAGTCCACCTGAATACCCACTGGTGGTCTTGGTGTGGATACTCATGTTCTGCATCCCAGACTCCAGCCGGCTCTCCTTGCCCTCCAGCAGCTTGTGGTAGGTGGCAATCTCCATGTCCAGGGCCAGCTTGATGTTCATCAGCTCCTGGTACTCACGCAGCTGCTGTGCCATGTCCTGCGTGGCAGTTCTCACAGCAGCCTCCAGCTCAGCCAGCTTGGCCTGAGCATCCTTGATGGCCGGCTCACCACACTGCTCAGCATCAGCAATGGCAGCCTCCAGGGAAGCCCTCTGGCCTTTGAGGCCCTCAATCTCAGCCTGGAGTCAGTTGATGTTCCGGTTCATCTCAGAAATCTCTGTCTTCGTGTGACGGAGGTCATCCCCGTGCTTCCCAGCCAATGTCTGCAGCTCCTCATACTTGATCTGGTACATGGTCTCAGCCTCGGCCTGGCTGCGGTTGGTGATATCCTCATACTGGGTCTTGACCTCGGCGATGATGCCGTCCAGGTCCAGAGAGTGGCTGTTGTCCATGGACAGCACAACGGAGGTGTCAGAAATCTGCGGCTGCATCTCCTCTCCATACAGTTGCCTGTAGAAGTTGATGTATTCAGTCAGCCCTTCCAGGTGGGACTCCAGCTCTACCTTGTTCATGTAAGCTTCATCCACATCCTTCTTGATGATGACACATTCATTCTCCATGTCTGTGTGCTTTTGGATCTCTTCCTTGTACTTGGTCTTGAAGTCCTCCACCAGCCCCTGCATGTTGCCAAGCTCCACCTCCAGCTTCAGCTTCACCTGGGCCACGGTTTCCAACTGATGCCAGAGGTTGTTGATGTAGCTTTCAAACATGTTGTCTGTGTTGCTCCGGGCTGTCTTCTGCTGCTGCAGGAGGTTCCATTTGGTCTCCAATATCTTATTCTGCTGCTCCAGGTGTCGCACCTTGTCGATGAAGCAGGCAGATTTGTTGTTCAGAGTCTTGATCTGCTCCTTCTCCTGGGTGCGCATGGCCTAGATGTTAGGGTCCACCTCCAGCTTGAGGGGGCTCAGCAGGCTCTGGTTCACTGTGACAGCTGTGATGCCCCCCAAACCCAGGGCCCCGCCATAACCTCGAGCCAGACTCATGCTGGTGCCCAGGCCACCCCGGAAGTTGCTGCTGCTGCCCACCCAGGAGAAGGCCGAGGAGCTGATGTGGGCACCGACCCACTGGTATAGGAGCGGCTGCTGAAGGACCGGGGGCTGGAGGTGGACACCTTGTAGAACTTCTGGGTCACCCTGATGGACATGGTGGAGGCTGGAGTGGAGGCGAGGAGGCCGAAGCAGACAGAGACTCGAGGAGTTGAGAAGCTGCTTCTCCCATGACTCTTTTTGAATTATGGTTTTCTCCAGGTATATGCCCAGTAGTGGGATTGCTGGGTCATATGATAGTTCTATTTTTAGTTTTTTAAGGAACCTCCATACTGTTCTCCATAGTGACTGTATCAATTTACATTCCCACCAACAGTGCAAGAGGGTTCCCTTTTCTCCACACCCTTCCCAGCATTTATTGTTTGTAGATTTTTTGGACAGCCATTCTGACTAGTGTGAGGTGATACCTCATTGTAGTTTTAATTTGCATTTCTCTAATGATTAGTGATGTTGAGCATCCTTTCATGTGTTTGTTGACAATCTGATATCTTCTTTGGAGAAATGTCTGTTTAGGTCTTCTGCCCATTTTTGGATTGGGTTGTTTCTATTTTTGATATTGAGCTACATAAGCTGCTTGTGTATTTTGGAGATTAATCCTTTGTCAGTTGCTTCATTTGCAAATATTTTCTCCCATTCTGAGGGTTGTCTTTTCATCTTGTTTATGCTTTCCTTTGCTGTGCAAAAGCTTTGAAGTTTCATTAGGTCGCATTTGTTTATTTTTATTTTTATTTCCATTTCTCTAGGAGTTGGGTCAAATAGGATGTTGCTGTGATTTATGTCATAGAGTGTTCTGCCTATATTTTCCTCTAAGAGTTTGATAGTGTCTGGCCTTACATTTAGGTCTTCAATCCATTTTGAGTTTATTTTTGTGTATGGTGTTAGGGAGTGTTCTAATTTTATTCTTTTACATGTAGCTGTCCAGTTTTCCCAGCACCACTGACTGAAGAGGCTGTCTTTTCTCCATTGTATATTCTTGCCTCCTTTATCAAAGATAAGGTGACCATGTGTGCATGGGTTTATCTCTGGGCTTTCTGTCCTGTTCCAGTGATCTATATTTCTGTTTTTGTGCCAGTACCATACTGTCTTGATTACTGTGCTTTGTAGTATAGTCTGAAGTCAGGGAGGCTGATTCCTCCAGCTCCGATTTTCTTTCTCAAGATTGCTTTGGCTATTTGGGGTCTTTTGTGTTTCCATACAAATTGTGAAATTTTTTATTCCAGTTCTGTGAAAAATGGTTTTGGTAGTTTGATAGGGATTGCATTGAAACTGTAGATTGCTTTGGGTAGTAAGTCATTTTCACAATGTTGATTCTTCCAATCAAGTGGTATATCTCTTCATCTGTTTTTATCATCTTTAACTTATTTCATCAGTGTCTTACAGTTTTCTGAGTATAGGTCTTTTACCTTCTTAGGTAGGTTTATTCCTAGTTATTTTATTCTTTTTGTTGCAATGGTAAATGGGAGTGTTTCCTTAATTTCTCTTTCAGATTTTTCATCATTAGTGTATAGGAATGCAAGAGATTTCTGTGCATTAACTTTGTATCCTGCTCCTTTACCAAATTCATTGATTAACTTTAGTAGTTTTCTGGTAGCATCTTTAGGATTCTCCATGTATAGTATCATGTCATCTGCAAACAGTGACAGTTTTACTTCTTCCTTTCCAATTTGGATTCCTTTTATTTCTTTTTCTTCTCTGATTGCTGTGGCTAAAACTTCCAAAACTGTGTTATATAATAGAGGTAAGATTGGGCAACTTGTCTTGTTCCTGATCTTAGTGGAAGTGGTTTCAGATTTACACCACTGAGAATGATGTTGGCCATGGATTTGTCATATATGGCCTTTGTTTTGTTGAGGTAAGTTCCCTCTATGCTTACTTTCTGGAGAGTTTTTATCATAAATGGGTGATGAATTTTGTAGAAAGCTTTTTCTGTATCTATTGAGATTATCATATGGTTTTATCCTTCAATTTGTTAATATTGTGTATCACACTGATTGATTGGCCTATATTGAAGAATCCTTGCATTCCTGGGATAAACCCCGCTTGATCATGGTGTATGATCCTTATAATGTGCTGTTGGATTCTCTTTGCTAGTATTTTGTTGAGGATTTTTGCATCTATGTTTATCAGTGATATTGGCCTGTAGTTTTCTTTGTTTGTGAGATCTTTGTCTGGTTTTGGTATCAGGGTGATGGTGGCCTGGTAGAATTTGTTGGGGAGTGTTCCTCCCTTTGCTATATTTTGGAAGAATTTGAGAAGGATAGGTGTTAGCTCTTCTCTAAACGTTTGATAGAATTTGCCTGTGAAGCCATCTGGTCCTGGGCTTTTGTTTGTTGGAAGATTTTTAATCACAGTTTCAATTTCAGTGATTGTGACTGGTCTGTTTATACTTTGTTTCTTCCTGATTCAGTCTCAGAAGGTTGTGCTTTGGTAAGAAATTGTCCATTTCTTCCAGGTCGTCCCTTTTATTGGCATATAGTTGCTTGTAGTAATCTCCCATGATCCTTTGTATTTCTGCTGTGTCAGTTGTTACTTCTCCTTTTTCATTTCTAATTCTGTTGATTTGAGTCTTCGCACTTTTCATTTTGATGAGTCTGGCTAATGGTTTATCAATTTTGTTTATCTTCTCAAAGAACCAGCTCTTAGTTTTTTTTTGTTTTTGTTTTTGTTTTTGTTTTTTTTTGAGGTATGCGGGCCTCTCACTGTTGTGGCCTCTCCCTCTCCGGGGCACAGGCTCCGGACGCGCAGGCTCAGCTGCCATGGTTCAGGGGCCATGGCTCAGGGGCCCAGCCACTCCGCAGCATGTGGGATCTTCCCGGACTTGGGCACGAACCCGTGTCCCCTGCATCGGCGGGTGGACTCTCAACCACTGCGCCACCAGGGAAGCCCACCAGCTCTTAGTTTTATTTATCTTTGCCATTGTTTCCTTCATTTCTTTTTCATTTATTTCGGATCTGGTCTTTATGATTTCTTTCCTTCTTCTAAATTTGGGGTTTTATTGTTCTTGTTTCTCTCATTGTTTTAGGTGTAAGCTTATATTGTTTATTTGAGATTTTTCTTGTTTCTTGAGGGAGGATTGTGCTGCTCTAAACTTCCCTCTTAGAACTGCTTTTGCTGCATCCCATAGGTTTTGGGTCATTGTGTTTTCATTGTCATTTGTTTCTAGGTTTTTTTGTTTAGAACTTCATGTTTGTTAAAACCTTTTTTTAAAAAAATTATTTTATTTTATTTATTTTAGGCTGTGTTGGGTCTTCGTTGCTACACGCGAGCTTTCTCTGGTTGCGACAAGCAGGATCTACTCTTCATTGTGGTGTATGGGCTTCTCACTGCGGTGGCATCTCTTGTTGCAGAGCACAGGCTCTAGTTGCACAAGCATCAGTAGCTGTGGCTCGTGGGCTCAGTAGTTGTGGCTCACGGGCTGTAGAGCACAGGCTCAGTAGTTGTGGAACACAGCACAGGCTTAGTTGCTCCACAGCATGTGGGATCTTCCCAGACCAGGGCTTCAACCCATGTCCCCTGCATTGGCAGGTGGATTCTTAACCACTGCACCACCAGGGAAGCCCTGTTTCTGGGTATTTTTTGATTTCCTATTTGATTTCTTCAGTGATCTCTTGGTTATTTAGTAGTGTATTGTTTAGCCTCCATGTGTTTGTATTTTTTACTGTTTTTTTCCTGTACTTGATATCTAGTCTCATAGCATTGTGATTGGAAAAGATACTTGATATGATTTCAATTTTCTTAAATTTACCAAGGCTTGATTTGTGACCCAAGATATCATCTATCCTGGAGAATGTTCCATGAGCACTTGAGAAGAAAGTGTATTTTGTTGGTTTTGGATGGAATGTCCTATAAATATAAATAAAGTCCATCTTGTTTACTGTGTTATTTAAAGCTTGTGTTTCTTCTGTATTTATTTTCATTTTGGATGATCTGTCCATTGGTGAAAGTGGGGTGTTAAAGTCCCCCAGTATGATTGTGTTACTGTCCATTTCCCCTTCTGTGGCTGTTAGCATTTGCCTTATGTATTGAGGTGCTCCTATGTTGGGTGCATAAGTATTTACAATTGTTATATCATCTTCTTGGATTGATCCCTTGATCATTATGTAGTGTCCTTCTTTGTCTCTTCTAATAGTCTTTATTTTAAAGTCTATTTTGTCTGATATGAGAATTGCTACTCCAGCTTTCTTTTGATTTCCATTTGCATGGAATATCTTTTTCCATTCCCTCACTTTCAGTCTGTATGTGTCCCTAGGTCTGAAGTGGGTCTCTTGTAGACAGCATGTATACAGGTCTTGTTTTTGTATCCATTCAGCCAGTCTGTGTCTTTTGGTTGGAGCATTTAATCCATATACATTTATGGTAATTATCAATAAGTATGTTCCTATTACCATTTTCTTAATTGTTTTGGGTTTGTTATTGTAGGTCTTTTCCTTCTCTTGTGTTTCCTGCCTAGAGAAGTTCTTTTAGCATTTGTTGTAAAGCTGGTTGCTGGTGCTGAATTCTCTTAGCTTTTGCTTGTCTGTAAAGTTTTAATTTCTCCATCAAATCTGAGATCCTTGCTGGGTAGAGTAATCTTGGTTGTAGGTTTTTCCCTTCTATCACTTTAAATATGTCCTGCCACTCCCTTCTGGCTTGTAGAGTTTCTGCTGGAAGATCAGCTGTTAACCTTATGGGGATTCCCTTGTATGTTATTTGTTGCTTTTCCCTTGCTGCTTTTAATAGTTTTTCTTTGTATTTAATTTTTGTTTTGTTTTGTTTTTGCGGTATGCGGGCCTGTCACTGTTGTGGCCTCTCCCATTGCGGAGCACAGGCTCCGGCGCGCAGGCTCAGCGCCCATGGCTCACGGTCCTAGCCGCTCCATGGCATGTGGGATCTTCCCAGACCGGGGCACGAACCCGCGTCCCCTGCATCGGCAGGCGGACTATCAACCACTGTGCCACCAGGGAAGCCCTGTATTTAATTTTTGATAACTTGATTAATAGGTGTTTTGGTGTGTTTCTCCTTGGATTTATCCTGTATGGGACTCTCTGTGCTTCCTGGACTTGATTGACTATTTCCTTTCCCATATTAGGGAAGTTTTCAACTATAATCTCTTCAAGTATTTTCTCAGTCCCTTTCTTTTTCCCTTCTTCTTCTGGGACCCCTAGAATTCGAATGTTTGTGCGTTTAATGTTGTCCCAGAGGTCTCTGACACTGTCCTCAATTCTTTTCATTTTTTTTCTTTATTCTGCTCTTCAGTAGTTATTTCTACTATTTTATCTTCCAGGTCACTTATCCATTCTTTTGCCTCAGTTATTCTGCTATTGATTCCTTCTAGAGAATTTTTAATTTCATTTATTGTGTTGTTCATCATTGTTTGTTTGCTCTTTATTTCTTCTAGGTCCTTGTTAAACGTTTCTTGTATTTTCTCCATTCTATTTCCAAGATTTTGGATCATCTTTACTGTCATTACTCTGGATTCTTTTTCAGGTAGACTGCCTATTTCCTCTTCATTTGTTTGGTCTGGTGGATTTTTACCTTGCTCCTTCATCTGTGTATTTATTTCTCTGTCTTCTCATTTTGCTTAACTTACTGTGTTTGGGGTCTCCATTTTGCAGGCTTCAGGTTCTTAGTTCCCATTGTTTTTGGTGTCTGCCCCCAGTGGGTAAGGTTGGTTCAGTGGGTTGTGTAGGCTTCCTGGTGGAGGGGACTGGTTCTGGTGGATAAGCCTGGATCTTGTCTTTCTGGTGAGCAGGACTGCATCCAGTGGTATGTTTTGGAGTATCTGTGAACTTATGAGTTTAGGCAGCCTCTCTGCTAATGGGTGGGGTTGTGTTCCTGTCTTGCTAGTTGTTTGGCATGGGGTGTCCAGCACTGTAGCTTGCTGGTCATTGAGTGGAGCTGGGTCTTAGTGTTGAATTGGAGAGAGCTCTTGCCGATTGATATTATGTGTGGCTGTGAGGTCTCTGGTGGTCCGATGTCATGAACTCGGCTCTCCCACCTCAGGGCTCGGGCCTGACACCCGGCCAGAGCACCAAGACCCTGTCAGCTACATAGCTCAGAAGAAAGGGGAGGAAAAAAAAGAAAGTAAGAAAAAATAATTTTTTTAATGAAATAAAATAAAGTTACTAAAATTGAAAATTTTTTAAATTATTAAAATAAGAAAGGTAATTAAGAAAAAAGAAGAGAGCAGCAAAATCAGTAAACAAATCTACCAAAGATAACAAGTGCTGAAAACTAAGATAAACATAAAAATCAGAAACTAGTCAGTCACATACAGCAAACCCCAAGTCTGTAGTTGCTTCCAAAGTCCACTGCCTCAATTTTGGGATGATTTGTTGTCTATTCAGGTATTCCACAGATGCAGGGACATCAAGTTGATTGTGGAGATTTAATCCGCTACTCATGAGGCTGAACAGAGAAATTTCCCTTTCTCTTCTTTGTTCGCACAGCTCCTAGGGTTCAGCTTTGGATCTGGCCCTGCCTCTGCATGTATGTCGCCCTCTGGCATCTGTTCTTTGCCCAGAAAGGAGGGGGTTAAAGGAACAGCTGATTTGGGGGCTCTGGCTCACTCAGGCTGTGGGGAGGGAAGGGTACAGAATGTGTGGTGAGCCTGGGGTGGCAGAGGCCAGCATGACGCTGCAACAGCCCGAGGCATGCCATGTGTTCTCCTGGGGAAGTTGTCCCTGGATCATGGGACCCTGGCAGTGGTGGGCTGCACAGGCTCCCTGCGGCATGGGTGTGGATATTGACCTGTGCTTGCACACAGGATTCTTGGTGACTGCAGCAGCAGCGTTAGTGTTTCATGCCTGTGCCTGGTGTCCGGGCTGATAGCCGTGGCTTGCACCTGTCTCTGAAGTTCATTTAGTCAGTGCTCTGAATCTCCTCTCCTTGCGTACCCCGAAACAATGGTCTTTTGACTCTTAGGCAGTTCCAGACTTTTCCTGGACTCCCAGCTAGCTGTGTTGCACTAGCCCGCCTCAGGCTGTGTTCACACAGCCAACCCCAGTCCTCTCCCTGGGATCTGACTTCTGAAGCCGAAGCCAAAGCTCCCAGCCCCACCTGCCCTGGTGGGTGAGCAGACAAGCCTCTTGGGCTGTTGAGTGCTGTCGGCACTGACCCTCTGTGCGGGAATCTCTCTGCTTTGCCCTCTGCACCCCTGTTGCTGTGCTCTCCTCCGTGGCTCCGAAACTTACCCCTGGCACGCCCTGTCTCCGCCAGTGAAGGGGCTTCCTAGTGTGTGGAAACTTTTCCTCTTTCACAGCTCCCTCCCAGAGGTGCAGGTCCTGTCCCTATTCTTTTGTCTCTGTTTTTTCTTTTTTCTTTTGCCCTTCCCAGGTACGTGGGGAATTTCTTGCCTCTTGGGAAACTTGAGGTCTTCTGCCAGCGTTCAGTAGGTGTTCTGTAGGAGTTGTTCCACGTGTAGATGTATTTCTGATGTATTTGTGGGTAGAAAGATGATCTCCATGTCTTACTCCTCTACCATCTTGAGGGTCCCTCCTCATGAAAATATTTGATGAAAAACTAATGTATTTTAAACTAGTTATATTATCAAAGTGGGTTTATCTAGTTTTTCTTTTTAATATACCAAGCCCCAGTGGAAATTTTATTCAAAAGATTATTTCTTCTATATAATGTAATCATGAATAAAACATTAGGAGACTGGCAAATTAAAAAAAAAACTACCTATTGAAAAGTTATCCACAATAGTGAAAAAATTTTCTCGTAACAAATTTCAGGATACTTTTTCTTTACCTACTCTTCTTTCATTTGTCAACCCTTTTATTTTCTGTTGAAAAGTTGGTGATTTAAATTCTATTTAAAATTTGACAGTTTTTGCCTTAACTTTACATTCTTTTTATTGCACACATATAGGAAAGAGGAAAAACTGGAATCACCTCAGTATAACCAAAAGAAAGGAATCTACTACAGAAGACAATGATGAGTAAGTTCGTTGTTGCTGAAATAATATACTCGTGTGTCTTAAAAGAAAAAGGTCATATTTGTTAAAGTGATGATTTAAGATAAATCATTTCTTTGCAGAAATGAATGGTTTATACCTGAGTAGAAGTATTTTTTCTTAAAGAAGTAAAATTCTTTATTTATGATGTGTTTTGCCATGTTCATATGATGGTGATATATGATACCTTTATTTTAATACCCATTTAGCCCAGTTTCCCCAGCCTATGCTTAAGAGACTAGCTTAGGGTAAAACTGAGGGAAACACCCTCTTTGGATTTACATGGATGGACAAGTAATACATTGTCTTGGAACATAATTGCTGGTTCAAGAGCTAGGAATACAGTGAAGCCAGCAGAGTAAGGAATCTAGAGGAACCTAGAAGGCTTATCGGCCATCAGTTATTTTCATATTGGCCTGTCAAGGGTGCCTTGAATGAAGTCATTATGTGTAAAAGGCTACTGCCTATGTATTCTGGGAAGAATATTTATATCTATCCACTGAGGCTGGAAAAATTGAAATAAGCAGAACAGGGGGTTCAAGTTTTAAAGTACTTCATATGTTCAGCTCATTTACCTTTCCAGCTGTATCTTCTGTGTGCCATACAAAATGATGGATGGATGGGTAAAGATGAGGAAAATGAAACATCTACCCATTGGGAGCTTATGGTCTCATGTTGTAAGTTAATATATCTACTCTAACTTAGAAATGGGTTATGGGTTATGTTTCGAAATGTTATTTATTTATTTATTTAAATTGAAGTATAGTTGATTTACAATGTTGTGTTAGTTTCAGGTGTACAGCAAAGCAATTCAATTTTATATACATATATATGTGTGTGTGTGTGTGTGTGTGTGTATGTGTTATTACAACCTATAGGTTATTACAAGATATTGAATATAGTTCCCTGTGCTATACAGTAGGCCCTTGTTGTTTATTTTATATTGAGTAATGTGAATCTGTTAATCCCAAACTGCTAATTTATCCCTCCCTTCCCCCCACTTTTCCCTTGGTATCCATAAGTTTGTTTTCTATGTCTGTGAGTCTGTTTCTGTTTTGTAAGCAAGTTCATTTGTATCATGTTTTTTTAGATTCCACATATAAGTCATATCATATGATATTTGTATTTCTCTGTCTGACTTACTTTACTTAGTATCATCTCTAGGTCCTTTCATGTTGCTGCAAATGGCATTGTTTCATTCTTTTTATGGCTGAGTAATATCCCATTGTGTATATACACCACACCTTGTTTATCCATTCATCTGTCAATGGACATTTAGGTTGCTTTGGTGTCTTGGCTATTGTAAATAGCACTGCAATGAACATTGGGGCTCATGTATCCTTTCAAACCATGTTTTTATCTGTATATATGTCCAGGAGTGGGATTGCTAGATCATATGGTAGCTCCATTTTTAGTTTTTTAAGGAACCTCCATACTGTTCTCCATAGCAGCTGTACCACTTTACATTCCCACCAACAGTGTAGGAGGGTTCCCTTTTCTCCACACCCTCTCCAGCATTTATTATTTGTAGACTTTCTGATGATGGCCATTCTGACCAGTGTGAGGTGCTTTCTCATTGTAGTTTTGATGTGCATTTCTCTAGTAATTAGCGATGTTGAGCATCTTTTCATGTGCCTCTTCGTCATCTGTATGTCTTCTTTGGAGACATGTCTATTTAAGTCTTCTGCCCATTTTTTGATTGGGTTGTTTGTTTTTTTGTTATTGAGCCACATGAGCTCTTTGCAAATTTTGGAGACTAATCCCTTGTTGGTCGCATTGTTTGCAAATATTTTCTCCCATTCTG
Organism: Grampus griseus; assembly: GCF_964374135.1. Classification (NCBI taxonomy): domain Eukaryota; kingdom Metazoa; phylum Chordata; class Mammalia; order Artiodactyla; family Delphinidae; genus Grampus; species Grampus griseus. The sequence goes on from NC_139017.1 coordinate 129,262,194, forward strand.
TGGGTTGTCTTTTCGTATTGCTTATCGTTTCCTTTGCTGTGCAAAAGCTTTTAGGTTTAATTAGGTCCCATTTGTTTAATTTAGTTTTTATTACCATTACACTAGGAGTCAGCTTGAAAAAGATACTGCTGCGATTTATGTCAAAGAGTGTTCTGCCTGTGTTTTCCTCTGTGAGTTTTATAGTATCCAGTCTTACATTTAGATCTTTAATACATTTTAGTTTTGTATATGGTGTTAGAGAATGTCCTAATTTCATCTTTTTACATGTAGTTGTTCGGTTTTCTCATCACCACTCATTGAAGAGACTGTCTTTTCTCCATTGTATATTCTTGCCTCCTTTGTTGTAGATTAATTGATCATAAGTGTGTGGGTTTATTTCTGGTCTCTCCTGTTCCATTGATCTATGTGTCTGTTTTTGTGCCCGTACTATACTGTTTTGATGACTGTAGCTTTACAGTATAGCCTGAAGTCAGGGAGCCTGCTTCCTCCAGCTCCATTCTTTCTCAAGATTGTTTTGGCTCTTCAGAGTCTTTTGTGTTTCCATACAAATTTTTAAATTACTTGTTCTAGTTCTGTGAAAAATGCTATTGGTAATTTGATAGGGATTGCTCTGAATCTGTAGATTTCCTTGGGTAGTATGGTCATTTTAGCAATATTGAGTCTTCCAATCCAGGTGTACGGTATGTGTTTCTGTTTGTGTCATCTTCAGTTTCTTTCATCAGAGTCTTATTGTTTTTGGAGTACAGGTCTTTTTCCTCCTTTGGTAGGTTTATTCCTAGGTGTTTTATTCTGTTGGATATGCTGGTAAATGGGATTGTTTAATTTCTCTTTCATTGTTAGTATATAGAAATGCAACAAATTTCTGTATATTAATTTTGTATCCTGCAACTTTACCAATTTATTGATGAGCTTTAGTAGTTTTATGGTGGCATCTTTAGGATTTTCTAGGTATAGTATCATGTCATCTGTAAACAGTGACAGTTTTACTTCTTTTACTTCATTTCCAATTTGGATTACTTTTATTTGTTTTTCTTCTCTGATTGCTGTGGCTAGGACTTCCAAAATTATGTTGAATAAAAGTGGCAAGAGAGGGCATCCTTGTCTTGTTCCTGATCTTAGAGGAAATGCTTCCAGCTTTTCACTGTTGAGTATGATATTAGCTGTGGGTTTGTCATATGTGGCCTGTATTATGTTGAGGTATATTCCCTCTACGCCCACTTTCTGGAGAATTTTTATCATAAATGGATGTTGAATTTTATCAAAAGCTTTTTCTGCATCTATTGAGATGATCACATGCTTTTTATTATTCATTTATTAATATGTTTCATGTTGATTGATTTGCTGATATTGAAAAATCCTTGCATCCCTGGGATAAATTCCACTTGATCATGATGTATGATCCTTTTAATGTATCATTGGATTTGGTTTGCTCATATTTTGTTGAAGATATTTACATGTGTGTACTGGCATGTAATTTTCTTTTTTTGTGATATGTTTGTCTGGTTTTGGTATCAGAGTTACACTGACTTCATAGAATGAGTTCAGAAGTGTTCCTTCCTCTGCAATTTTTTGAATGGTTTCAAAAGGGTCAGTTTTAACTCTTGTCCAGATGTTTGGTAGAATTTGCCCATGAAGCCATCTGATCCTGGACTTTTGTTTTTTGGTAGTTTTTAAATTACTGTTTCAATTTCAGTAGTTGTGATTGGTCTGTTCATATTTTCTATTTCTTTCTGGTTCAATCTTGGGTCTGAGTGTTTTTTAAATCATTTGAGTGAACCTTAGAATGCATTTTCCATAGAAATTGTGTTGTTATTTGTGGTTATAACCTCAAGTCAGGGCTACAAGTCTTTTTTTTTCATAATGTAGGTGAAGTATAGTATTAATCAGTAGTAGTCTAGATAAAAAGATATGGGGAGTGCCACTTAGAGTACAGTAGGGACAAAGGGAAGAGTTTTCTCAAAGAGGTGTCCTTCTTTGACAGCTTCATCTATCACCTGTACCCCTTTATCTGTTTTTATAGCTGCTTTCCCTAGCCATACTCCCCCCAGTTCCAAATATTTTCATGTGCCCTATCCCACAGATATTTTTGTTGTCAATTACCATTCCTCCTTCCTCTAACCAAAGTTCCAATTTCCTTGGTGAAACCAATCTCAACTAGATATTAAGTGAGAAGCATTATTTTTTTGTTTAACTCATTTAATATATTTTGAAAGAGACAGTAGATGTACATAATAAGAACTCAAACTGTACAAAGGGATATATAGAAAGCAAGTGGCAAGTAACAATTTTTGAATCACATATAATCTTGTGTTTGAAAGCAGTTACCTGCTAAACCAAATTAATCTCTGATACAGTTGTATGAAGTATAACAAACTTAGAAGTAAAAGTAGACAGGAAATGAGAACGTATTTTTGGACAGTAGTGATACCATGTAAGCAAACCAGACTTACCTGTTGCTTTCCCCTGAATCAGCTCCACTCAAGCTATCCTAAGTTTTCATAGTGTTTTTCCTTTTTTCTTCTGAACCCATCAATCTGCTTACAGCTTAACATTTTTTTTTAACTTTTTATTTTATATTGGAGTATAGTTGATTAACAATGTTGTGTTAGTACAACAGAGTGATTCAGTTATACATATACACAGTAGCTCCATAGCAGTGAGCTTTCAAGTAGCAAGGGAGGAGCAAGAAACTTTGTTATGGGTCACTTAGGAATTTGCCAGTATTTATTTAATTTCCCTCAATATTTGTTTCTAAAGATCCCTGTTATTTATGTATATCACTCCATGACTTGGTGTTAGAATTAATGAATTTAAGTACAAGCCAAGATATCTTACAATGTATAAAAATTATGTGTTTCTGATTGTTTTTTTCCACCCATCATAAAATTACTCAGACCTAGTCAATAGAGCTGTTTTATTAGCTTTAGTAATAAGCTCTTTATTTATTCCATTTGTTTAGATTTGTTTTATTATTTTGTAAGACCATTCCAAAGACTTGGATTTTTTAAAACCTGAAATTAAACTGAACATTTTGTATTTTTAGATCAATTTTAAATGATTATAACATTTTATGTTTTGTTTTGGCAATTGCATTAGGTTGTGGTTTTCCAGAGAAACAGAACCAATAGCAAATGTACATACATATAGTAATATAATAATAACAATAAAAATTATTACTGATGTAATAATTATTAATTAATAATAGATTAATAATGAATTATATATACAATTACCTATATAGATAGATTTATTATGAGGAATTGACTCATACAATTATGGAGGTTAAGTCCTACCATGTACCATCAGCAAGCTGGAGGTCCAGGAAAGCCAGTGGTATAATTTCAGTCTAAGACTAAAGGCCTGACGACCAGGGAAGCCAATGGTGTAAAATCTCAGTTCAAGGGCAGAAGAGCAATATCCCAGCTAAAGCAGGCAAGCAGGGAACCCATCCTCCCTTCCTCTGCTTTTTCTTCTATTCAGACCCTCAGTGGATTGTATGATGCCCACCCACATTGGGGAAGGCAATTTACTGAGCCAGTATTAATTACTAAGACGGTTGCATAGCAGTGATTTTCTAATCCCATCATTCTTTCTGTTAACTGGCCTTTTTGAAAGTCATGAGTTCATAGTGATATAGTGTCTTTCCTTGCCTTCCCCCTTTCCATATTTGCACTCCTTTTCAAACAGTAGACCTCTGACTTCTATTAGCAGCAGTCCATTTGCACACTTGCTTATTCCTACAGTATATACAAAATGGTTTCAAAATTCCTGACCTGCTAAAAACAAACCTGCAAAAGCATTTTTGTTTGCATTCTTTTTTGTCTTTAGTTTGAAGGTATATAGTCAAATTACTGTGTTCAGAACTACTTGGATTAGTTCTCCATATGAAGAATTAGTCAGTCATTTGAAGTAGTTAGGTTAGCTTGTTGATGTTTATATGCAATTTTGATATTTTTTTCTCATCCTTTTTTATTTTTGTTTTTTGACTGTGTAAAACAACTGATATGGTTCCAAAAGTCAAAACTTTACAAAAAAGTATACATAGAGATGTGTTACTATTCCCTGCTGCATTCCTTCTGTGTAGTCCCTATAAGTAACCAAATTAATTAGTTTCTGGTTTACCTTTCATATGTTTATTTTTATAAAATTAAGCCATTTCATTTATTTTATCTCATTTCTCTTCTTATACAAAGATGGCATACAATTTATACTCTTTCATACTTCGCTCTTTCCACTTACAAATATGTCCTGAAATCACTGCCTGTTAATCGACTTGGCAAGTTTTAAATGTAAGAATTCTCCAGCAGGAAAATATAGTTCCATGTTTTAGGTAAATTTTTTTTCCCCAGAAAACAAGCAATTAGTGATATGTCAATAAAGCTCAATATGTCAATAAAATTTGTTTATAAATTAAACAAACACCTACACACTAATATTTCATGTGAACTTCTATATTCTTTATTCTCTAAAAGGAAAATATATAATTCACTGCCATTGGTTTTTCTTCCTCTTTGCAAATTTTTGCTGCTGCTGGCACTGCTACAAAAAATGCAGTAATGGTGACTGTCCTTCTATAAAGTTTGTTTTCATATAATTGTACGTTTGTCATTTTGAGAAGTAAAACATAGATCATATGTACCCTTTTCCCACTTTCCTGACATGATAACATCTTCCAACGCTGTAGTACAATATCAGAACCAGGAAATTGATGATACAATGCACCAATCTTTATTCAGTTTTCTAAATTTTACAATATACATTCATTTGTATATATGTGTATATGTTCTGTGCAATTTTATCACATATGTAGGTTCACGTATCCACCACCACAGTCAAGATACAGAATAGTCCTGTCACCACAAGGATCCCTCCTGCTGTATAAAGTGTATTTTTAATCACTGGTTTATTCTCTTATAGGCAGAAGAGTAACTTTTATTTCTATACTAATCCAAATAAGACCTTTTTAAAAGTAATGTTACACCAGAAATGGGTTTTGTTTTTTATCTATACAATTTAATTGTGGCAAGTAACCACATTTCAGAATTCTAATTTTCTCTTTACTGTATTTTAAGTATTTAATTAAAGAGCAAGAATACTGACTTATGGATCATTTTCTGCTTAAATGAGGGTCTCTGGGGGTAAGTTAGTTGAAAATGTTTATCAAAAGCTTAGGATGAAGATATAGTTATGCCTATATTCTGTAGGTGATCAAAGACTAAGAGGGAAACCAGTATTTACTTTTATTTTCAACTGTTTAAAATTCTTGAAAGGAAAGAATGAAAACTTTCCTCCAAACATCAGTAACAAGACAACCATGGTCATTTTCCCCACTGGTATTCAATATTTTACTGAAAATTCTAGCCAGAGCAATTAGATAAGAAAAAGAATGAAAAGGCATCCAACTGGAAAAGAAGAAATAAAACTATCTCTATTTGCAGATGACATGATCCTATAGAGAGAGACTCCCGAAGAATGCACAAGAAACTGCTAGTATTAATAAACAAATTCAGCAAAATTACAGGGTATATGATCAACACACAAAAATCAATTGTGTTTCTATACACCTGCAGTAAACAATTTGAAAAGGAAATGAAGGAGGCAATTCTATTTACAGTAGCATTTAAAAGAATAAAATACCTAGGAATAAGTTTAACCAAAGAGGTGAAGGACTTGTACACTGGAAACTGCGAAGTATTGCTGAGAGAAATTATAGAAGACCTAAATAAATGGAAAGACAGCCTGTGTTCATGGGCAGAAGATTTAATTTGTTAACATGTCAATACCTCTACCCAAAGTGATCTACAGATTCAGTGTAATGCCTATCAAAATTCTACACCATGTACAAAAATTATTCAGTCATAAAAAGCAATGAGGTTCTGATACATGCTACAAACACAATGAACCTTGAAAGCATATTGTAAGTGAAATAAGCCAAATGCAAAAGGACAAACATTATACAATTCCAATTATATGCAATATCTAGAATAGACAACTTCAAAGAGACAGAAAGTAGATCAGAGATTACCAGAGGCTAAGGGTTATTGCTTAGTGTTACAGAGTTTCTGTTTGTGGTAATAGAAGTTTTGAAAATAGATAGTAGTGATGGTTGTACGATGTTGTGAATGTAACTAGTACCACTGAATTGTACACTTTAAAATGATGAAAATGGCAAATCTTATATATATTTTGCCACAATAAGAAAAAAATTTTTCCATTTAAAACCAGCTACAGGGACTACTTGAATATGCATTGTCTGGCAAGAAAGCAGAGTAGAAGGATGTGAACTCACGCCTTCTTACAAAAACATCAAAATCACAACTAACTGCTGAACAACCATCAACAAAAAATGCTGGAACCTACCAAAAAAGATACCGTACATCCAAAGACAAAGAATATGCCACAACAAGATGGTAGGAAGGGCACAATCACGATAAAATCAAATTCTAAACCTTCCTGGTGGGTGACCCACAAACTGGAAAATAATTATACCACAGAAGTTCTCCCACAGGAGTGGAAGTCCTGAGCCCCATGTCAGGCTTCCCAGCCTGGGGGTCTGGCAAAGGGAGGAGAATCTGGCTTTGAAGACCAGTGGGTTTTGATCACAGGAATTCCACAGGACTGGGGGAAACAGAAATTCCACTCTTGCAGGGCATACACAAGGTCTCATGCACCAGGAGCCAGGGAAAAAAAGCAGTAACCTCATAAGAGACTGGGCCAGACCTACCTGCTAGTGTTGGAGTGTCTCCCGCCAAGGCGGGGGGGTGGCTGTAGCTCACTGCAGGGACAAAGACACTGGCAGCAGCAGTTCTGGCAAGTACTTATTACCATGCGCCCTCCTGGAGGTCGCCATTTCCTCCCCAAGGCCTAGCCCCACCCAACAGCCCATAGGTTCTAGTGCTGGGACACACTAGGCCATACAACCAACAGGGCAGGAATGTAGCCCCACCTACCAGCAGTCAGGCTGCTTAAAGTCTTCCTGAGCACTGCCCTGCCCACAAGAGGACAAGAACCAATAAACCTACCTAAGGAGACAAAAGACATGTAGTCTGAAAGCTATAAGAAGCTGATGAAAGAAATCAAAGGTGGCATAAACAGATGGAAATATATACCACATACTTGGATTGGAAGAATCGATATTGTCAAAATGATTAAACTATCCAAGGCAATCTACAGATTCAGTGCAATCCCTATCAAATTACCAATAGCATTTTTCACAGAACTAGAATCAAAAAATCTTAAAATTTGTATGGAGACACAAAAGACCCTGAATAGCCAAAGCAATCTTTTTTGTGTGTGTGTACATGGGCCTCTCACTGTCGTGGCCTCTCCCGTTGCGGAGCACAGGCTCCAGACGCGCAGGCCCAGCGGCCATGGCTCATGGGCCCAGCCGCTCCGTGGCATGTGGGATCCTCCCAGACTGGGGCACGAACCCGCGCCCCTCGCATCGGCAGGCGGACTCTCAACCACTGCACCACCAGGGAAGCCCCAAAGCAATCTTGAGAAAGAAAAACAGAGCTGGAGGAATCAGTCTCCCAGACTTCAGACTATACTACAAAGGTACAGTCATCAAAGCAGTATAGTACTAGCACAAAAACAGAAATATAGGTCAATGGAACAGGATAGAAAGCTCAGAAATAAACCACACACTTATAGTCGATTAATCTATGACAGAGGAGGCAAAACTATACAATGGAGGAAAGATATCTCTTCAATAAATGGTGCTGGGAAAACTGGACAGCAACATATAAAAAAATGAAATTAGGACATTCTCCAACACCATATACAAAAATAAACTCAAAATGGATTAAAGACCTAAATGTAAGACTGGGTACTATAAAACTCTTAGAGGAAAACATAGGCAGAACACTCTTTGACATAAATTGCAGCAATATCTTTTTTTGAGCTGACTCCTAGCGTAATGGAAATAAAAACTAAAATAAACAAATGGGACCTAATTAAACCTAAAAGCTTTTTCACAGCAAAGGAAACCATAAACAATATGAAAAGACAACCCACAGAATGGGAGAAAATATTTGCAAACAATGCGACCAACAAAGGATTAGTCTCCAAAATTTACAAAGAGCTCATGTGGCTCAATAACAAAACAAACAACCCAATCAAAAAATGGGCAGAAGACCTAAATAGACATTTCTTCAAAGAAGACATACAGATGACCAAGAGACACATGAAAAGATGCTCAACATCACTAAATACTAGAGAAATGCACATCAAAACTACAATGAGAAAGCACCTCACACTGGTCAGAATGGCCATCATCAGAAAGTCTACAAATAATAAATGCTGGAGAGGGTGTGGAGAAAAGGGACCCTCCTACACTGTTGGTGGGAATGTAAAGTGGTACAGCTGCTATGGAGAACAGTATAGAGGTTCCTTAAAAAACTAAAAATAGAGCTACCATATGATCTAGCAATCCGACTCCTGGGCATATATCCCGAGAAAAACATGGCTTGAAAGGATACATGCGCCACAGTGTTCATTGCAGTGCTATTTACAATAGCCAAGACGTGGAAGCAACCTAAATGTCCATTGACAGATGAATGGATAAAGTAGGTGTGGTACATATATACAATGGAATATTACTCAGCCATTAAAAAGAATGAAATAATGCCATTTGCAGCAACATGGATGGACCTGGAGATTATCATACTAAGTGAAGTAAGTCAGACAGAGAAAGACAAGTATCATATGAAATTGCTGATATGCAGAAACTAAAAAAAAATGATACAAATGAACTTATTTATAAAACAGAAACAGACTCACAGACCTAGAGAGAGAACTTATGGTTACCAGGGCAGAAGGGTAGGAGGGAGGGATAGATTGGGAATTTGAGACTGACATGTACACACTGCTATATTTAAAATGGATAACCTTGGTCAGCTAATCTATGACAGAAGAGGCAAGGATATACAATGGAGAAAAGACAGTCTCTTCAGTAAGTGGTGCTGGGAAAACTGGACGGCTACATGTAAAAGAATGAAATTAGAACACTCCCTAACACCATACACAAAAATAAAATGGATTAGAGAACTAAATGTAAGACCAGACACTATAAAACTCTTAGAGGAAGATATAGGAAGAACACTCTTTGACATAAATCACAGCAAGATATTTTTGGATCCACCTCCTAGAGTAATGGAAATAAAAACAAAAATAAACAAATGGGACCTAATGAAACTTAAAAGCTTTTGCACAGCAAAGGAAACCATAAACAAGACGAAAAGACAGCCCTCAGAATGGGAGAAAATATTTGCAATCGAATCAATGGACAAAGGATTAATCTTCAAAATATATAAATAGCTCATGCAGCTCAATATTAAAAAAACAAACAACCCAATCCAAAAATGGGCAGAAGACCTAAATAGACATTTCTCCAAACAAGACAGCACATTAAAAGCTGCTCAACATCACTAATTATTAGAGAAATGCAAATCAAAACTACAGTGAGGGGCTTCCCTGGTGGCGCAGTGGTTGAGAGTCCGCCTGCTGATGCAGGGGACACGGGTTCATGCCCCGGTCCGGGAGGATCCCACGTGCCACAGAGCGGCTGGGCCCGTGAGCCATGGCCGCTGAGCCTGCGCGTCCAGAGCCTGTGCGCCGCAACGGGAGAAGCCACAGCAGTGAGAGGCCCACGTACCAAAAAAAAAAAAAAAAAAAAATCTACAGTGAGGTAGGCTTCCCTGGTGGTGCAATGGTTAAGAATCCACCTGCCAATGCAGGGGACATGGGTTCAAGCCCTAGTCTGGGAAGATCCCACATGCTGCGGAGCAACTAAGCCCAGGCGCCACAACTCCTGAGCCTGCACTCTAGAGCCCGTGAGCCACAACTACTGAAGCCCACACGCCTAGAGCCTGTGCTCCGCAACAAGAGAAGCCACCACAATGAGAAGCCCGTGCATGGCAACAAAGAGTAGCCCCCGCTCGCCGCAACTAGAGAAAACCCACGCACAGCAACAAAGACCCAAAGCAGCCAAAAATAAATTAAATAAATAAATAAATTTATAAAAAACAAACAAAACTACAATGAAGTATCACCTCACACCAGTTAGAATGGGCATCATCAGAAAATCTACAAACAACAAATGCTGGAGAGGGTGTGGAGAAAAGGGAACCATCTTGCACTGTTGGTGGGAATGTAAATTGATACAGCCACTATGAAGAACAGTATGGAGATTCCTTAAAAAACTAAAAATAGAATGACCATATGACCCAGCAATCCCACTACTGGGCATATACCCAGAGAAAACCATAATTCAAAAAGACACATGCACCCCAATGTTTATTGCAGCACTGTTTACAATAGCCAGGTCGTGGAAGCAACCTAAATGCCCATTGACAGACGAATGGATAAAGATATGTGGTACATATATACAGTGGAATATTACTCAGCCATAAAAAGGAACGAAATTGGGTCATTTGTTGCGACGTGGTTGGATCTAGAGACCGTCATACAGAGTGAAGTAAGTCAGAAAGAGAAAAACAAATATCGTATATTAGCACATATATGTGGAACCTAGAAAAATGGTACAGGTGAATTGGCTTGCAGGGCAGAAATTGAGACACAGATGTAGAGAACAAACGTATGGACACCAAGGGGGGAAAGCGGCGGGGGTGGGGGTGGGGGTGTGATGAATTGGGCGATTGGGATTGACATGTATACACTGATGTGTATAAAATGGATGACTAATAAGAACCTACTGTATAAAAATATAAATAAAATTTAAAAATTAAAAATAAAATAGATAACCCACCAGGACCTACTGTATAGCACAGGGAACTCTGCTCAGTATTCTGTAATAACCTAAATGGGAAAAGAATTTGAAAAAGAATAGATGCATGTGTATGTATAACTGAATCACTTTGCTGTAAACCTGAAACTAACACAACATTGTTAATCAACTATACTCCAAAATAAAATTTAAAAAGAGAAAAACAGCTACAGGAACAGCTAAAGAAAACCTTCCTGAGAAAGCTTTTGCAAATATAATGGAATAAATAGACCTAAATACAGAAAAAAATTATTTTGATAAGAAATGTCCAATTTTTTATATTGTCCAGATTTTTTATTTAACCAGTCTTTCTTCAGAGAAAAATGCCATTAATTAATTTTGATGTGCATAAGAATCTCCTGGAAAACGTATTTCTAGGCCCCATCTAGTGATATTCTTGATTAGTAGATCTTGAATGCAGCCTATTTTTTAAAAAGTTGTATCTTTACCAGTCTCACCAAGGAATTTTGATGCCAGTGGTGAGTTACACTTTGGGAAATATTATTATAAACATAGGTCAGAAACACCTCAGTTCAGCATCTTTTCATGTGCCAGTTGGACATCTGTGTCTTCTTTGAAAAAATGTCTATTCAGCTTCTCGGCTCACTTTTTAATCAGTTTTTTGTTGTTGTTGAGTTATATGCGTTCTTTATATATTTTGGATATTAACCCCTTATTGAATATATGATTTGCAAATATCTTCTCACATTCAGTAGGCTGCATTTTCATTTTGTTGATGGCTTCCTTTGGTGTGCAGAAGCTTTTTAGTTTGATGTAGTCCCATTGATGTATTTTTGCTTTTGTTTCCCTTGCCAGAGAAGATATATCTAGAAAGATATTGCTAAGACTGATGTCAAAAGAGTATACTGTCTGATACACAGTTGGTGGGAATGTAAATTGGTGTAGCCACTTTGGAAAACAGTATGGCGATTCCTCAGAAAATTAAGAATAAGACTACCATAGGATCCAGTTATCCCATTTCTGAGTATTTAACCAAAGAATACAAAAATACTAGTTCAAAAAAATATATGCACCCTAATGTTTATTACAGCATTATTTTACAGTAGCCAAGCTATAGAAATAACTTAAGTGCCCATCAGTGGATGAATGGATAAAGAAGATGTGGCATAGCATATATATATACAATGGAATACTACTCAGCCATAAAATAAAAAGATGAAGTCTTGCCATTTGTGATAACATGGATGGACCTTGAGGGTATATGGTAAGTGAAATAAGTCAGAGAAAGACAAATACAACATGATTTCACTCATATGTGGAATATAAAAGACAGAGAAACAAAAAAACAGAATAAATGAACTAAACAAAACAAACATGTAGATACAGAGAACAGAGTAGTGGTTACCAGAAGGGAGGGGACAGAGGGAGGGCAAAATGGATAAAGGGAATCAACTGTATGGTGACAGATGGAAACTAAATTTTTGGTGGTAAGCACACTGTAGTGTATACAGAAGTGGAAGTATAAGGTTGTACACATGAAACATATAATTTTATAAACCAATATTACCTCAAAATAAAGAGGAAAAAAAACACCTGGGTTCAAGTCCTGACTGTGCTCCTTATTGAGTACCCTTGAATAATTAAATAATTTATTTGTGCTTCAGTTTCCATACCAATAAAATGGAGATAATATTTACCACAGAGAGTTGCTTTTTTGTTGTTGTTGTTTTAATTTATTTACTTTTATTTATTTTTGGCTGTGTTGCGTCTTTGTTGCTACGCGTGGGCTTTCTCTAGTTACGGTGAGCAGGGGCTACTCTTCGTTGCAGTTCGCGGGCTTCTCATTGCAGTGGCTTCTCTTGTTGCGGAGCATGGGCTCTAGGCGTGCCGGCTTCAGTAGTTGTGGCTTGTGGACTCTATAGTTGTGGCTCGCGGGCTCTAGAGCACAGGCTCAGTAGTTGTGGTACACGGGCTTAGTTGCTCCACGGCATGTGGGATCTTCCTGGACCAGAGTTCGAACCCGTGTCCCCTGCATTGGCAGGCGTATTCTTAACCACTGCACCACCAGGGAAGTCCCCAGAGAGTTGTTTTAAAGATTAAACAGGATACAGCTTGTAAAGTAATAAATACAATGCCTTGTATTGGGAAAGAGCTCAAAAAATGTTAGCAATATATTTCATTTTTATAATCCAGCTATCATCATCCAAAATAATTTAGATTAATAGAGTTAGGTAAGTAGAGGTTCAGTGATGGATTAACCTTTTTCTGTATAAGACTTTTTTTTTAACATCTTTATTGGAGTATAATTGCTTTACAATGGTGTGTTAGTTTCTGCTTTATAACAAAGTGAATCAGCTATACATATATCCCCACATCTCCTCCCTCTTGCGTCTCCCTCCCACCCTCCCTATCCCACCCCTCTAGGTGGTCACAAAGCACCCACCTGATCTCCCTGTGCTATGCAGCTGCTTCCCACTAGTTATCTATTTTACATTTGGTAGTGTATATATAATATTGTGAGAATGAAGAAAAACTTGTTCATTAAACTTATTGTGGTAATCGTTTCATTATGTAGGAAGGTCAAATCATTATGCTGTACACCTTATACTTAAATAGTGCTGCATGTCAGTTATATCTCAATAAAATTGAAAGAAAAATTAAAATAAATTTTATAAAAAGAAAATCTTGAGGATTTTATCCCTGTTATGTACATGCAGTTCTCAGGTTTCTTGAGATTTTATAAAAATACAGTCTCTTATGGGTAGTGACTTTCAGATAAGTTTTTAGTAATGGAATTAATTAAGAGTTCACTTGTGGCCTTTGAGAGTATAGTGTTAGTAGAGGAGTAAGGCAGAAATCTGAATATTTGAATTTAATTTCAGGATGGAGGAAGTGGAGATTGATCTAGACCATTATTTTGAGCAATGGTTTGTAAAAGAGAGAATATTCATTAAGTAAAAGAGTTAAAAGCATCAGGGGCCCAGCAAAATCATATATGTACTTGTAATATTGACCATCAGTAGTGCTGTAAGTTTTCTCTAGCACTCACAGCTTGGGCCAGGAATGAAGAAAACAAATAGGTAGGAAATCCAGGATTACGTATTAGACACCCATGTGTGTGGCAGAAGGTTAAGGGACTGAGAAAATTTTCTTATTCTTCAAGTTTTTTCCAGCTTAATTGAAGTATAATTGGCAAATAAAATATATATATTTAAAGTGTATAACGTGATGATTTGATATATGTATACATTGTGAAATAATTATGACAGTAAGGTTAATTAACATATTTACCATCTCACATAGTTACCTTGTTTTCTTGGTGGTGAGAATGCTTAAGATCTACTCTTCTTATCAATTTGAAGTATACAATATAGTATTTTTTAACTATAGCTACCATGCTGTACATGAGATCCCCAGAACTTATTCATCTTATAAATGAAGACTTGTACACTTTGACCAGCATCTCCCTGTTTCCCCCACCCAGCTTTCTCAGTGATGCAACAAACATGAACTATGAAGTCTATGATTAGAAGGACGTAAAAGCAAGAAAAAAATAAAAGATGAGCATATTTCACTTGGATCTAGGAATGGATGTTTAATGGACTAGGTCTTTTTTATTTTATTCATTGATCCATCAAATAATATCTACCATACTACAGACACCATGCTAGGTAACTTGGTTTATAACGTAAACAAGTAGAGCCTGTCCTTGCCTTCATGGAACTTACAGTCTGGTGAGGAAGACAGATGCCAAACAATTGGAAGTTACAGAAAGGGGGAAATCAGGATCTTTAAAGACCATTATGGCTTTTAGACGTTTCTCCTCTTCTCTCACTACACCCACAGTGCCTGCACAGTTAATACAGTAGGCACCATGAGTCGCATGCTAGGGAATCTTGAAGACATTAGTGGGCTCCTGTCCTATCTCCTTTGCCTCCCTTCTTCCACATCTAGAATGGCACAGCAACAGCTGAGTTAATGCTTGCTAACCACCTCTATCAGCAATTTTTAGTCAGACCCACCAATTTAACGATAGTTTCTCCTTATTCTTTTAGTTCTCCCCTCAGAATATATCTGAGGAACTTTATGGAGAAAAGGAAAATGATGAAGCTAAATTTGAAGGTAAGAATGGAAAATAATTGAAAGCAGTCAAGATGGGAAAAAAACAGAATTGGAGCAGAATGATAGTTTTGAAAGTTACATTACATATGACTTGCTTGAAACTGAAGAAATTTCTGTGGAAGAAATTTAAAGTATAATTAATGGATACATCCCTCCATGGATTTTATGTGGTCGAAGCATCTAATTTCAGTTGTTCTTCAGAATAATAAGACTTCCTCTTTGGGGAAAATGAGAGAACTCTGAATTTCACAGTGAGACTTTTCTAGGGAAACTGGAAAAGGCACCGAAAACCCTGAATTTTTGGCATGTGGCTTTCTCAAGAAAAAAAGAGATATTCGTAGTGAACATACCATAAGGATCTGCCCTGACGTAAGGCAGTCTGGCAAAAACATGTCAAAACGTGAACAACTTTCTGTTGTGCGGGAGCAACTGGATCATAGTTTCTTTTTAAAGGTATCTTAAAGGACTAACCCAGACACTTTAAAAATACCCGTTGGTAAAAAAAGATGATGCTGGACTTTTACTCTATTGACAAACAAAAAAAGATTCATTCAAGGAGGACCAAGATTTCAGATTTCTCAAGTTGTACTACAGTGGTCTTTGGCCATAATGTAGGATGTGATCAAATCTTATAAGGATGCCATGAAGCTGGCAGCAGTCACTAGATATCGGGATGCAGTACCCATCAACATCTGCATAGCTTGCAATGGTCATTATAAGATGAAGGATTTGATCCAATTTAGTCCAGCCAGAGGTAAATCTGTTTAAGAAAGGAGTAGTGTTCTATAAAATCTGAACGGCACCTACTGATGACACTTTCACTCACCAACTTGAAAGAGGGAGCAACAATAACTTGGAAATTTTGTAACAAATGTATTCTGCAGGCAGGAATAAAAGATGGTTGGTTTTCAGAAATAAGTAAATTAGTGAAGGGACATCGAGATGATATTAAAGCAAACAGTGATGCTGTCTTAAGGCAACAAAGTACAGTTTGAACCATCCATTGAAAATATAGAAAATGCTATTAGCAGCAATAAAAATCCAGTCTCCAGCACAAATGGGATTAAATATAAAAATTGCCATTTTGTCTAGGATGAAGACAGTGGCAACCATTCTTCTCCCAAAAGCTGCTCAGCAAGTAGTTTATCTCCAAAGATTATGAAGCCTTGTCCACTGAGTCAGAAGATGTAGAAATGGAGAACACACTTCCTGAATTTCTCAAAATTTAACAGTTGGATGACAGTTTTAAAACCGTTCTGTGAATTTGGTTGCAACCGAGATGGGAAAAGGAGTTGATTTCACCTAGGAAGAAGTAAAAGGACAAGGAGGAGGAAAGGAAAGGAAATTAAAATAAAAATTACAAGAGTGATGGAGTGTCCACTACTCTACTTGGTCCTGCAGTGGAGGCAAGTTTCCTTGCAAAAGTACCTTAGGCATGTGAAGAATATCTTGATAGAGAATTGATACTCAGTCCAAAAACTCCAAGGTTACAAACAGTTTGCTTAGCTGCTGGATAACTATCTTAACTTGGGAGAGAGATTTACTAATAGGATTGTTGGGGATGCTACATAGCACAGCTCCTGGGGGCACCATTCACATCTTACTCTATCTGAACAGAGCTCCTTTGAGTCATTCAAGATGGCAATCCTGCAGGACCCAGCCCTTCCCACACAATTCCCTGAGGGTAGACAGGGAACAGCATCAGTTCCTTAAGGTATGATAAGACAGTGTGGAGAAGCTCTGCCCCTCCAATCCTCCCAGGAAAGGGATGCAAGGAAAAGAGCCCCTAGGACTCCTCCTCATAGCAGAGTAGCTTAATTGCCTCAGCTTTGCACTTCTGAAGCACTTAGTAGGCTTACGTATAATATAGGGGAAGCTGGAGGTTCCCAGCCCTGGGTCACTGGGAGTCACTTAAGTCATCTTGCTCCTTCAGGCTTTTGGAGCTCAATTGGAGGAGATGGAATCCTTTTATGATACTCTGTCACAAACTGAGGTTCCAGTGGTGAGCAGTTGAGGCCTCAGACAGATAGATGACTTCTAATTTAAAATGCATAATAATAAAGGAAAATTTTTAAAGAAAGAATATGACCTGTAATTCCACTGTCCTCACATAATTTTTAGCTTTTGCATAATGCTTTCTCTCCATTTCTTGTTGTATACTTAGATATATATTTTACTTAGTTGAAACATACTGTTCAGGGACTTCCCTGGTGGCACAGTGGTTAAGAATCCGCCTTCCAATGCAGGGGACCCGGGTTTGAGCCCTCGGCCAGGAAGATCCCACATGCCACAGGGCAACTAAGCCCGTGCACCACAACTACTGAGCCTGCACTCTAGAGCCTGCGAGCCACAACTACTGAGCCCTCATGCCACAACTACTGAAGCCTGCGCGCCTAGAGCCCGTGCTCCGCAACAAGAGAAGCCACTGCAATGAGAAGCCCGCACACCGCAACGAAGAGCAGCCCCCGCTCGCCGCAACTAGAGAAAGCCCACGTGCAGCAACGAAGACCCAATGCAGCAAAAAATTAATTAAAAAAAGAAAAACATACTGTTCATATTCATTGTGTATGTACATTTAACATCACATTGGTCTTATTTTTTAATAGCACACAAATGTTAATGGATAACACTGATGTGATTTTGAAAAGCACTTAAAGAGAATATCTAGTTTCTCTCATAAAATCGATAGTATAGATTTGTGCTCTCCGAAACAGTAGTCACTAGCCAGCCACACATGGCTAATGAGCATTTTAAATGTGACTATTCTGAAATGAGCTGTGCTATGCGTGTAAAGTATACACTGAATTTTGAAAAAAAAAAGTAAGTATAAAATATCTCGAATAATTTTTATACTGATTACATGTTGAAATGGTAATACTTTGGATATATTGAGTTAAATATATCATTAAAATTAAGTTCACCTATTTCTTTTTACTTCTTTTAATGTGGCTACTAGAAAATTTTTAATTACATATGTGGCTTGCATTATATTTTTGTTAGACTGCACTGGTATAGATTATCATACACAGCTATGAGATCTTAAAATTGAAAAAGAAACTAAAATTGCAGCCATAAGGAAATGGTTAAATCATCTTTGGTGTATTCATTAGGTACAATATTGTGCAGCTTTTAAAATTATAGACACATGAATATGTGTGTGTTTGTGTGTGTGTAATGTTATATTAAGGCAAGAAAGTGTGGTATAAAGTTATAAAAATATTTTTAAAACCTAAGATTTTTCCAGAATGCTAATATGCTAACTAGAGATATGTTTAGAAGGAAGGTAGAATTACAAAGTGAAGTTTTCTTTGTTTTCAAATTTAAAAGAGTGCCTTTGTGTCTTTGTCACATTGAGATATATTAAAGCTAAAAAACTTGGTTTTTTATGAAAGAAGATCACTGGGTAACACTGATTCATAGGCTTAGATCTAGGTCAATAAGGAGATGGGGATGTATTAGTTTTCTCAAAGTGGTATGGGGGAGAAAGGACAAGCCAGCTATATCTTCTCTCCCACTGCAAAGTGGGAATGAGAAAGTGAAACACCAAAGGACAGGATGGTTGGTAAAATATACTGTTTGTAAAGGAATGAAAGCATGAAGGAGGAGCATTTACATCTTTTACCACTTTGAAAAATATAAAGAAAAGGATTAGAAAACTGAATCAAAGATGCTTTCAAAAGAATTAAAGCTCTGAAAGTGCCTGATCTTGCTGAATACTTTTTTCTTCATTCATAGATTCATGGTGTTGCTATCTAAAGTTGAGAAATCATCAGACGAATTCATGGAAATAATGCAAAATTTAAGTAATATACAGGTTTGCTTTTTTTGGCATATAATTTTTCATATTCTATTACCCTATTTGAAAAAGAATAGGAGAATCCAATCCCAGAAAGAACTTACAGGGGATATGTTCAATTTACTTTTCATGGGAACTTCTTTTCATGTATGAACATTAATTAACCATAATATTTTAGTAATATCTGGCTTCTTCACATTTAAAAGTAAATTTATTAATTATGTTTAGTCTTTTTAGTTAATGAATTGTTTTTATTCAGGTATTTTAAGGCTTGCAGTAGTTAACCTAA
This sequence comes from Grampus griseus, assembly GCF_964374135.1. Taxonomy (NCBI): domain Eukaryota; kingdom Metazoa; phylum Chordata; class Mammalia; order Artiodactyla; family Delphinidae; genus Grampus; species Grampus griseus. The sequence goes on from NC_139017.1 coordinate 129,281,148, forward strand.
CAGAAAAAGTTAAATTTCATTATCATAGAGTTTAAGTTTTTCATATGAAGGAAGCAGTATACTGTATTTTCACTAGACTTGTCAGTAGTATTATATTTGTAGAGAACTTAACTCATTTAAGATGACTTTCTTTTAGGCTTTGGAGGACAGTAGAGAGCTTGAAAATCTCATTGGTATCTCCCATACATCAGGTGTCTTAAAAAGAGAAATGCAGAAAACAAAAGACCTACGTAAGAGAAATTTATGAGTTTTTGATCGTGTCTCTCTATTACTTGTTTGCAAACTTAGAACAGGAAGCCACATATCTTTTGCCAGGATATGTTATTTCAGGGATTCTTCTTGAATGTGAAGGGAAAGAATGTACCTTGGTAACTGGTATTAGGCTTTTTTTTAATGCAGTTCTCATTCTTTACAAAAGATATAAGGTATTGCATTTTATACTTGATATTTATAAGTATGTATTGCTTGAAATTATTTCTTATGAAGTTTCTTCCAAAATGAGAAATTATTTAATATTCTGTATTAATTTTTAATGTGAGATTTTTTTTCCTTTAGTGACAAAAGTAACAAAACAAAAACTATTTGAAAAGAAGAATTCAGGACTTCCCAACAAAGGTGAGAGTTGTGTTTTAATTTATTACATAAAGAGATCCTTTCATCTCATTTTACCATTTCAACCAATTATCATGGGCCCTTTTTTTAAAAGACCACGAATCTCATTTGAAAAACATATTGCATTTAGCAAAAGACCGTGTCTGGTAAGATCAGCTTCCCTGATGACTGAACTTTTGAAATACAATTTCCAGTTCAAGAGTTAAATTTTTTCTTCTATTAAAAGTTCTTTTTGAGAATACAGACAAATGGGGCAACAATGCATTAATATATGGCAGCTTTTAATGGTGAATTAGAAAGATCCACAAAACATAAAAAGTTACTTTGTAACCAGTGTTCTGAAAACTTTCAGATTATTAATGACATTTGATCTACTGTGAACTCACACCTTGGGGCATTTCACAGTATGGGAAACTAAATTAGCAGATTTTAAGTTCTCATAACACATGCACATTCATACCTCAGTAAGCAAAATACTATAAAATATTAAAACCATTAGACCAACTTAAGAGGGATGATTTTAATATTACTGACATGAGTGCCATTTGGCAATCTCTGCAGATAGAGGTAGCCCTGAAGTGGATAGCCATGTTTTAGTCTACCAGTTTTGAGTACCAATGACTACCATTTGTTGAGGACTAATAATTACTGTGTTCCCAATACTAGAATCAGCAGATCATTACAACAACCCTGCAAGATAGCTATTATTGTCATTATAGGTAAGCAGCAAAGACACAAAAATATTAAGTAACTTGCCCAAAGACACTGCTACTTAAGTGTCAGAGCAGGGATTCCAACTAAAGACCAGTCTTACTCAAAAAGTATGGTCTTTGCATTTTTCCATGTTGTCTCTTCCTAAAACAAATGAAATCATCCAGTCATCCCTGCTCTCAGATTCAAACATAAGGCATAACTGAAACTGGTTCAACCATTCTAGTATGTTAGTCTGTGTTTAGGATCTTTAACAAAGCCAGCAATGAGTTTGCAGTGGAAGGAGCTAGATTCCCTGCTGGTCAGTTCCAAAGGCCAACTGGGTCATGGCAGGGCAGCAGCCATGGAAAAACTTCTCCAAAACTCATGTGGGAAAGGAACTGAGCAGGCTTCCTGAGCCATTCAGTTGGGCAGCTAACTCCCATTAGGGTCCATAGAATTTAAGAGCATGAAGGCAGCTCTTTCCTTAGAAAAGGCTTGAGATCTCTTCTGATGCTGTGTAACTGGATTATAATGTGTAACTGGTTTTCAGTGGTTTTAATCTCTACTAACTTGACAAGTTTTAGAGGATCATAATGGGAAATTGGAATATTTATTATTTCCCAACTAGAGGAAATCTTTCTTCTATATATTCTGTGGCAATGGTGTAATTTCTTTTTTAATCTGTAATTTCCTAGAATTAATTAGAATTAGGCTTTACATTAGGTTTGTGAGGAAGGGAAAATTGTAGAACAAATAGGTGAACTGTCACTGCTAATAATTAATGGGAAAAAATTTCCCAAAAGTATTGTTTCCTTCCCTAAACATTGATTAAGACATTAAAGTTATTTCCACATGTTAAAACAGTCATCTCCTTTCAGTTATCCAGTACATACTGATTCTTTGTGTGTGTCTGCATGATCAGCCTTAAAACCATTTTCTAGTATTTTAGGCATTAAAACTGACTTGCCCATTACCAGGTGTTCCCGAAGAACTGAGTGTTCATGCATAGAGGAGATTCTATCACTAAATCATGCTTTAAAGTTTCTAATAAGCATTATTTGTTGTGGTTTAAATGAAAACTGAGCTAAGATATATTAAATATATAATATTTATATAAATTATATAGAAATATATATATGAAAATATATGTCATTTTCCATTTCTGTTTCTTGGCAAGAGCTACATTAGCTCTTAATATTTACTGAGGTATTCAAATCTTCATTAGTGTATCAACTTATTTTTTAAAGTAATATTGCCTGAAAAATAGATTGAATTTTTTAATTTGAATTTGAGCTAAATATTTTTACGGAATACTTTTCCCTGTTTTTTTCTCTGGTTCCTAATATGTGTATTTTTTAATATTAGTGGGATTTTTTTTTTTTCGGTTAAAGGTGATGGACACCAAACACATGCATGTTATATGTAAATTTCTTTGCTAAGTTAACTTTCACCCCCTTCTATTCATACATTTATAATTTAAGAGGGCTTTGTTAGTTTTTTTGACAGTTCAAACTATTTGCTTTGTATATTCCTTATTTGGGGATCTAGCCTTCATCTTTTTATAAAAATTTCTAATTAATCTTTTCTTTTACTATGCTGTTACCCAGAATTATTTAAATTTTAAAATGTTTTGAGAATCTCCATAATATTAGAAACTATATAGTCACAAATTACATAATATAAAAATCAGCCCTATATTTTGGATTTGTTTTATTAGGTAATTATGAAAATGAAAATAAACAGATTACTTGTTTCACTATCAAAAGAATGTCCTTCAGGGCTTCCCTGGTGGCACAGTGGTTGAGAGTCCGCCTGCTGATGCAGGGGACATGGGTTCATGCCCCGGTCCAGGAAGATCCCACATGCTGCGGAGCGGCTGGGCCCGTGAGCCATGGCCGCTGGGCCTGCGCTTCCGGAGCCTGTGCTCCGCGGGAGAGGCCACGGCAGTAAGAGGCCCACGTACTGCAAAAAAAAAAAAAAAAAAAAAAAAAGAATGTCCTTCAGATTCTTATCAAATTTTCCCAGAATAGTTAAAATACACAATAACAGAAGAATTCCAACATTTATGCTGTCATTGCACCTTTGAATTGGTCCTTTAGTTCTGTTTATTTTATTTCATTTCAGTGCTTGTTTGTTTAGCATCAGTTGCAGTCTTTATTACAGGCAGAGAAGTATAATTGTAAAGATAAGACTCTAGTGTTTTAATTAAATAGACATCTGACACACATTCTAAGGCTTTATATAAACTATTCCAGGGAAATTTAAAATATACACAGTAACATGAAAAGGTACACTGAGATTTTCATAGTTTTCAGAACTGGACCTTACACATTAGGGAATGCCTTGATAGAGCATATGAATAAAGAGGACCTCCTTTGCTAACTACAAATTTCCTAAACAAAGGAAGGCTTCTTTCTTTTTTCAGTTACTTAGGAAGTAAGCCTAACTTCACTTTCCTTAATAATATTGGCTTTATGACTATTAGAAAAATAATGAAATGAAAGGTTCTTTTTCCGTTATATTTGGATGTGAATTTTCAAAATTATTTTTAATTTGTTATGCTGAAGATTTAAAACATATGACCATTCAATGGGTTGATACAGATGGAATGTCACATTATCATCACATGGGAAGGCATGAAATTTATTTACTTTGCATAATCAACCCCTACATAAAACAACTTGATACAAATATTCCTGAGACAATAGATGGCATTATATTGTACTTGGTATTTTCATTTTTTCTGGAGATATTAGAAAATACCAGCATTGTTTGTCTGTGACTAGTACTTCCAGTAAACAAAATGTTTTTTAAAAGAATGTAAGCAAATTATAGAGCAGTTGCCAAGATATGAAATCTAGACACTTAAGATATGAAATCTAGACACTTAGCTTCAGTCCAAAACATATTTTATCTGTTTTGAGAATAATTGTGTAGGTTGAAGTATGCATAATTTAAATGAAATGTAACCATCTGAACTTTACATTGTTCAAAAAAGTTGATTGTTTCAGCTGTTTATAATACAAAATATTTCAGAATTTCTAGCTCTGGCCTTAAAAAGAAAAAAGCACAAACTATCATGTTCTGGCTTTCTTTAGCTAACTTACTGTCTTCTTGCATTGTAAAATTCATCTTGGTTATAGGAGTTTGAAGTTTTCAAATTCTTGCACCACAGGACAAATTTTAAACTCCTTCTGTTCTAAGACTATAAAATAGTTTGATATTGCCTTTTCATTCTAACCACCCACTGAAGTATTTTTTAGCTTAAAAATATGTTGTTCTTTCCCCCACTCAGTCTTGAAAAAGTATTCATCATATCAGCTAAATAATTTTACTCCTAGAAAACTTCTACCCTTTTTTTTCTGTTATATCTTAACATTAAGCAATATCTTTTTTCAAACAAATACTCCAATATTAAAAGCACTGAGGTTTAGACATGATGAATTTTAGGAGAAACAACAAAAATTCCCCTATGCTTTAACATTCTTATGTTTATGTTAACACTCTTATGTTTATCACCAGGTAAACATTAGTTTATCTGGAGATAAAAAATAGAGATGTTAGTTTTGGTGACACAAATACACATTAATGTACAACTGTAGTCCTCAGCTCTTTATAAGGATTCAGTTGTCACATATGCTGTATGTGGGTCATACCTTTTCCTATTAATAAATGTTCATGCTTTTGCTTTACACTATTCATCACTTTTAGAGCTACATTTCGACTGCTTACTTGAGATTTGTCTAGGATTTAAGGAAAAACAAACTGGTTTATTACTTTTCAAAGCCTTTTAAATAATTTCTTCCAAGATTTAATTTTTTTTATAATTTACTAGAAGTATGATGCTTTTATCTTTTAAATAATTAGGTAAAATAATTTAAACCATAGATTTTAACTCATTTAATAGCAATTATGTGTTTAAGGGGTGTAAATATAGTAAATAACTTGCTATCAGGCATTACAAATATCCAGGTGCTCTGTATGTGCTGATGACAACAAAATTGAAACGAAAGACAGTAATAATTCTGACTGGTTTTCTCTGCAGAAGATATTGATTATTTGTGTGTGGTGAGAGATTTGGAAAATTCAATTAAAGGAGTTGTGCAAAGGTTTCATAAATTTTCCTTCTACAGCGTGTACACAGACATTGTTGTGTATTAAATCAATGCAGCACTTCACAATATATTTTCTTTGAAACATAAAAATAAATAACATTTAAACAGTTCTGCTTACTACAGAAACAAATTTTATTTTCTGTGAAGCATTTAGTCATGTGCTATGACTGACTCATACACATTTGCCAGCTGTAACAAATTTTATAGACATTTTCTCCAGAGACATATTTCATATACTATGAATTTTTAAATGAGCAAATGGTGAAGAAGGGATGTCAGCAATATAAAAATTGATCAGTTAAAAGATAAAAGCATAAGTAAAGAGATTTGTATGGTAGTCTTAATAGGTTTTATTAAATAAAAATACTATAAAAAGACAGTAATGAACAGACTGAAGACTAACTGTTCTTGAGGTGGAGAAAAATTATTCTGGCACATTTAGTAGGAATCGGTTTTATGTCACCTGACAGGTGAACATTTTTTTCCCATTTTAACTCTTAGAGTAGTCAGAAAAGCTCCTCAACGTGTTAGATAAATTCTCTAAGTGGTTTTTGTATTTTAAACACATGTATATAATAATAAAGCAGATATTTATAGTGTTATATAACTAATTATGTAGTTAAAAGCAGGACTTGGGCAATCAGTACATATTAGGTGTTTTTCTTACTCCAGCTCAGACCTCACATAGGCAGAAAGTAGTCTTTTTCATTCACACTGTTCATACCATATGCTTCAGTCCTCTGGAATCTCTCTCTCTCTCAGGACGCTAGGCTTCTCTACTACTTCTCTCTCTGCCTGGATTGTACTTGCTTCCTTCTTTGTCTAGCAAACTCCTGCTCATTCCTTAAGGTCAGCCTTCAGTGTCACATCATTTGAAACTCTCCCCAGCTCGCCTAGGTAAAAGGCTAAGTTGCTTCATCTTCTAGGCTTCTACAACACTTGTCTGAATGATTATAAATGTATCATGTGATAGTGTATTGTAATTGTCTGGTTACAGGGCTCTCTCTGGGCTTCTCCTTGGCAAACAAACAAAAGTCTTATCTCTATACTATAGTCCCAGAGTTTAGTATAGAACCTGGATAGAAGGTCCATAATGCATATTCAGTGAATGAATAAAAACAAATGGCCACTCTAAGAATTTTTTAAAGGAATTATTTAGATATTTTCAAATACTTATAAATTGCTATTTCCTTACATGCCTCATTCATTTAATATTTATTGAATGCCTACTAGGAGCCAGGCACTATTCTAGCACTGGGGATACACTAATAAACAAGACAGACATAGTCCTGCCCTCAGGATTATAGAACCTAGCACAAAAGATGAATAATTATAATAAAACATAAGCATATATTATAATAATGTTTCTTGGCAGTTTTCATCCTAAATTTTTAAATGTACGTTCTGAAACAGAATCAGGCAAATCTGTAGGCTGTTGAAACAATTCATAGCCCCAAAGCTGTTATTTATAATGTAAAATAAAACTTTATGTGTAGGTTCTTTAATTTCATTCTAAGCATTTATTCTGCATCATTACTATGACAACTTACTTTGCACTGTTTTCTGAAAAAAATCTTTTTTCTTTCATATAGAATTAATTATATGATCTTGATAGCTATGAATTCCTTAAAACCATTTTAAACCGAGGTACTGTTTCACCTTTATAATTAGGTTTAGCCTTGTTAGATTTCACTTGTTTATTTTCCAGGTGGAAACATTTTAATTATATTATCAAACTTGGTATTGTCTGTCTGTAAAGAAAATAGGGACATTAGTTGAAAGTATATTTTATCTATTCTTATAAATAATAGGAAGGCAGTCTAACAAGATCTGTGAGTTAGGGGCTGTTGAAAGAGAACGTTGTTGAGCTTACCGGGCTAGCTTTCAGAGAGGGCATATTTTTTAGTGAATATAAAGAGGGCCCTTAATTGAGTACCTTTAGTAAAAATAGCTAACTAAATAGTGAGAGGTAGGTTATAGTTTCTATAGGGCACATATGACTGAACAAAGACATAACAAGTCAGTGAATTTGGAAATGTGCTGAATTAAGTAAATAATTACATATTAATTAGTTGTACCTTTCCTTCAAAACAATTCCTGTGGATTCAGCAATACAAGTAAAAATGATATATTTATAAATAGCTTACTATAACATATTAGCTAGAAGCATTATGAGTCATGATGTAACATTAGTGTTTCGTGTACCTGCAACTGAAGGTTCACAGTAAAAACTAGCATTATCCCAGACTTAGTGGCATCAATATTAAGATTCTTAGAAGCTAACCAGATGTTGCCTGTTTTCTCTCAGAAAAAAAATAAATGCAAAAAAAGAATTCTATACTGAAAATACGTTTCTTTGGAAATGGTATCTCAAGTGATTAATATTATCTTCTTAACTAGCTGTTTTTAAAATATTTGCAAAGCATCTTCTACAGAAAATTGTATCACTTTCACTCCTTAAAATGTTCATTCTGTATTATACAATAAATAATAGCTTATAATAATAGCTAACATTTATTGAGCACTTTCAATGTGCCGGACACTGTTATAAGCACTTTATACGCATCCCATTTAACCTTCACAACAACTTATGTGAAGTAGTTAGTTATTATCTTTATTTTACAAGTAAGGAAGCTGAGACACAGAGGTTAAGTACCTTGTACCAGAATCACTTAAGAGACAGAGCCAGTATACTAACCAGAGTAGTCTGGTGCCAGAGCCTGTGCTCTTGCCCACTACATGGTAGTAATCAATGAATGTCAGGTTTCATGACTGCTCAAAGGTTTTAGATCCTATTAAGTTTTAAGTATACAATATATATACAAATACATACATTCATTCATTATAGGGTAAAATGTTTTATACAATTTCTGACCTATGGAAATCCAGCAGCAAACTATTAGATGGTTGTCATAAATACACAGTTATATACACACATAAATATTCACAGTCATACATTTGGCAAATGAATAAACACATTTAATATATGACAGTCTCATTAATGAACTTTTGGGAAACTTAAGAGTACTGAGAATAGCTTTGTGTTCATGGATTCTAGTAAACATCATCACATGTTAGGGATGTTTTTGAGTCTTTATTTTGAGTAGTACTTTCAAAAAACTTGAAAGAATTAAGGTTGACCTACTAGTCAACTTCCCTTTTAGTGGGAAGCAACAGAGAGAAATAACAGTGAAATGTACTTGACTACCTTTGAGACATTTCCCTGGGTTTTTGATCATGTTTTCTTCTCACCTTGGGTGCTTTCCTCATGATCTCATCCATTCCTTGACTTTAGTTCTCACCTTAGTGTATAAGTCACCCTCCTCCTGAGCTGTAAACAATCTCAGTTCCCACACGTTATTCCCCTAATATGCTGATTTCATCCCTGCCTCATATTATCCCTCATTTTACCTTTCTAGGCATTACATTCATCCAGTGATAAGGCTGAAAACCTTACAATTCTGTCTGATCCAGTTGTCCCCACATCCAAACTGCTGCCAAGGCATATCACTTCCCAAAACGTTTACTTCTTCCCATGTCCACTGCGCTGGTTTATTCCTTCATTACCTCTCATCCAGATTATCTGCGTCCTCATTGTAACCTGCCTCTCTGCTCTTTGATCTCGTTTCCCTACAGCCTGTCCTGCTACTGAACAAATTATGCTTTCGAAGGTCTCACTCCACCATATTCATAGTAAAATCCAAATGTATACCATCATTCAGAACTCTTCCCTGATCTGACCCCAGCTTACCTTTCTAATTTGTCTTTGTGCCCCAGTCACTCCAGATTATTTGCCATTCATACCTAGACACATTCCTCAGAAAGCACCTTTCTCATTTCCTTATCTTTGTTCTTGTCTCCTCTACTTGGCATACCTTTTCCCCCATCATCAAAATGTTACCTGTCTTTCAAAACCTGCTTATAACTTACCTTACACAAGGCTTCCTTAGATCCCTCTCTTCCATGTTCTTTTATACATTTGTCACAGCTGCCTAACTGGTATGACTAAGGGAGGATATTAAACTCCCTGATCTTGTCCTATGCCCTAGAAACCTCTGACAGTCACAATGCCCCTGACACCACTGTGGCCAGATTCCCTGTCTGCACATCACTTCTGCCCTCTGTCACACTTCAGTTATTATTCCTCCTGACCTATATTATTCATTGGGGGTAAGCACCCCATATGCATTCGCTCCCAGAGCCTTTAGAAAATGGAGCCTTTATAAAATAATGTTACAATAAGAGAGACTGCATAAGGGAGACAGCAACCCATAGGCCACAGACAGTATGACGACCAGCAAAAGAGGCAGAGAAAGCATGATTTGGGCTAATGTCGACGAGCGATGCTGAGATACATTTCCTGGAAACAGGGTAAATAAATCGCTTGGTTAACAAAAGTGTGAGGGTTAGTATAAACAAAGCACTTCGCTTAATGCCAACCTAGTATTCAAGCTAAGGATGTAAGATTCATATTATATACATGAAATAATACTAATATAAGGCAAGCTATGATAAGTGACACAAGTTCAGACCCTTCTTCTTTCTAGGATTCTGTACAATAGCAAGTACAAAAAAAGATTATGAATCCAACGAGGATCAAAGTGTCAACTTGATTAGTGGAGGAATTAACCTCCAACATGGCAGGCCCTCTGGTAGAAGGTTGGGGTAACTAATGTGGACTAAGGCAGAAGTGGAACCTCCCCTCTCCCATACTGAATCTAGATCTTGAATCCCATGTGCTCTCCTGAACCTGAGGAGAAAGCTGGATCCTTGAAATAGACCCAAGTCCACGTGTGTCTATAACAGTAAAGACCACAGACCTACCTTACATGCTTGGTTGCAGAAGAGACAGAGAAAATGGGCTGGTCTCCTTACAACATGAAATTACAAAGCATGAAGGCCAGCTGGACTTGAGAGTAGACAGACGGTGAAGGGGAAGCTGAATAGTGGGGAAGAAGAGTGTTGTGTAAGAATAGTGGCCGAAAATGACTGGTAAAATGTGGACTACTGTTCGGGACTTCAGTCAAATTTGTCACTTTTCCATGGGCTGTAGGGAGCAGAATAGTTGACAGAAATTTCTTCCTCTTCAGACTGAGGAGAGTAAACATTCTTTCCCACTCTAAGTACGAAATGAAGAATAAGCAGTAGTATAGGAATACACAACATAGACCGCCTTTAGGATAGAGTGATTAGGTCATTATTTAAGGGTTCATGATTTTAAAATCAGTTTTAGTTATTCCACTGTACATAATCTCTAACAGAGGGCCATCCAAGACCCTAGTAATAGAAATGTTTGTATTTTACTAGGAAGCTAGAATTTGAAAAATGGGTAATGTTGATGGGCTGTGTAAACATACTAGGCAGAGATAACAGCATGAAGAAAAAAGGCAGAGAAGCAGAATGATTGAACAGTAGATTCCAGATATATCATTGACAGTTATGATCACCAGGCTAATAAATTAGCTCAGACTTTATTCATTAGGCGGAAATGGACCAGTGAAGATTATTAAGGAAGTAACAATCCAAAATATGTTTTAGAAAGAATATAATTGCTATATAAAGGATGAATTCTGTCAAAATACTGCTCATGAACTGCATCACTGTATGTAAATTTCTTTTCATTTGTGTTCTGAGATCTTCATCTCCAGAACCAGTATGACAGTGTAGAGAAAACAAACATGCTGCTGTTCCTTACTCTTGTGCTATGATATATATCACATTGATCGAAGTGTTGATTTTTGCTGGATCCTAAATTTGGCCTCAGAATCTTTCTCAACACAACTCTCCTGGCAGCCATGATCAACTGATGAGACTTCTTTGTAGATGTCCAGCACCAGCTCTACTACCTACTTTAGCTAGTGGCCTTAAACAAGGCACTCGGTTCCCAAAACCTTAATTATAAAATGGGACCGATGCTGTTTACCTTGTGGATTATATAAAATAGCTTAGGGAATTCCCTGGTGGTCCTGTGGTTAGGACTTGGCACTTTCACTGCCAGGGCCCCGGTTCAGTCCCTGGTCAGGGAACTAAGATCCTGCAAGCTGCGCGGTGTGGCAAAACAAACAAAAATAAAATAAAAGTCAAATTAATTAATTAAATAATTAGCTTAATTAGTACCTTTCCCACAGTAACTTTTTAATAAATGGCAGTCTTCCTTTCCTCCACAGTATTATCATTAGTTCTGATAACTGTGTATCAATAACCTATAAGGATATTAAGTGACCCCTAGGATGCTTAAAATCTTCTACTAGTATTCAGATCAGACTCAGCTCATGAGTTGGCAAAAGTTGGTTGTCAAGTTGCAACCTATCTACTTGTAGGACGAGAAGAATATAGGTGGACTGTCATGAATAGGGAAATATAGGGGCCCACCATGTATTACTTATTCATAGCTGCCAGTATAAGCAAGGAAGGGATATTTAAGGAAGTAAAGGGTCCACATGCCCTATGGGAATATATGCCATCAGTTGCCATTGGGTGCTTTTTTCAAAGGCTTCCTCTCACACAAGTGTCCTAAGGCCAAATAGACAAGAACTTCTATCACCACTAGGAGTCCCCAGAGGGACATACTCTGAATAGGAATGTCAGTAAAGACTCTTTTTTGCGGGGGCAGCTGTTGGAGGAAACACCTGCTGAAAGGCACTGAAGGCTTATAGACAAAAGGCATGTAAGATTTGGTGTTTTCATTAGGTCATGTTGGAGTTTTAGAACCCTCTCGAAGTATCTCAAATCCATCTTCACATAAAGTGAAGAGTGCTGTGTCAGAGTAGTCATATTGACAATTATTTGTGAAGGTGAATCTTGCTTTGAAGACTCAAAAATAAGTAAATGAGAGATGACCAGTACCTAACTAAACTAGGTACCAAATTACATAGTAAACGGGTGTTTAAACCATTTCTTAATTCATGTATGAGATGCATGTTAATTTGGAAACTAATTCTTGATGATTTAATAAGCATCTTTTTTATCCTGCAGGCATTTAGAAGAAATGCACTCACTATGAAAACGCCAACTTCTGTATCTGCCTGATCATATTTAAAGGAACAGAAGAAATGTTTGTAATTAATCTGCCCAATAAATACCAGATCATAGCACAGGCAGGTGCATGTCTAGATAAAATTTCTTGCAGCTAATTTAAACTTTCTACACGCACCAGCAGATAATCTCAACGTAAATAATACATTTCTTCTTGACCCTTTAAAGTAAGCCAACATGTAGAAGAGGATCTTGACTTATATTTTGTATCTCATATGCTTCTATATACTTTTAGCATTTGTGGATAGACTTAATAAAGCATTAATAAAAATGGCACCTTTGGTAGAGCGATATATTTTAAAACTCAGATTAAATCTAATAGTGGTATTAGGTACCAGTTTTCCCATTTAAAGCTCCAGATGTGTATTTATTAGATTCTTTTGAAAGCTTTTAAAATTTATAAGTTTATTTTAGCTATCTCAGGGATGAGTCTTCATTATATTCTAGTTATTCTTATGCTTGTAGAGAAAAAGTATTTTCAAACTTTTAAAATTTCCACATCTCCTTTTATAAAATATTGGAATGTATTTTTCAGTATAGACTTTTAAATATGAAGTTGTTTTTAAACTGAACTACACAGACTCTACTGAATTTAAAGAAAAGACATATCTCATGGAGCAATATGAGATCCCCTCCAAATTACTTTGAAGCATTATTTTAAATTTTTAATTTTCTAGTTTTTTTGGTATCATTTGTGCTGTCACAAAATAAAGGGGAAGAGAGAATCACAGAATTGATAGCACATTTTTTTAAACCTTATATACTTTTCTTTGACCATTTCCACAGGGAAAAAAAATGCTATTCCCTTGTATTGTATCTTATACAAATTGTCTTGACAAAATTTGTGTAAGGTATTACCATGTCATTTAATTCACTGTATCATGAAAATAAAAATACTATGAAAAATCTGAAACAAAATTTTTAACAAATTAAGGTTGAAAATAACTAATTTTCCATTTACAGAAATTTCAGATTCACCTCTTAAAATGAAAATGAGTTATTTTTTAAAAACTATTCATTGAAATGATACTAAACAGTAACTCAATAAAACTAATTGCCTTCACTAGTGATTTTATTGGTACTACTTAAATAAGGTTTTTAGAGAATCTGCTAATTAAGGATACTTTGTGATACAGTGCTAATAGAACATTGCCTAAAATATACCAAAAAGGATAATTCCTTTGTGTTCTACCATTCAAAACTTACCTTAGAATGTAGGCCAAAACATATAAAGAAACCTACATTAGTCAGGAAATAAATAAAGGGTTAAGAAGTAGATTGGTTTCCTATGTAATCCAAGTTATGTAGCTATTTGCTTAATGCTATTAAATCAGTTACTGTATGTTTGACCTCTTGATATACTAAGCTTTTGCCTTTCAGAACAGCTGGGTCGGCTAAGAATCCCTTCCCAGTTCTGGTCATTGTAGATCAGATGACTCTCGCTTTATCACCCTTGGAGGCCACATGAAGGACAAAGCAGAAAGATCCACACACAAAACTAATGTTTATATGGGCAGGGGGGCGGGGGGGGGGGGCAGAAGGCGTGGGATACACTTGGCCCTGATCTTCCAATGACCATAACAGAAGAGAGAGACCAATTGAGACTTGAAACCATTGTGTTACTCCAACCATTATTTAGTTACATCCTATCCATCTCTTACTCTCTTTCCCTTGAACAGAGAGGCTCCTTTGGCTGCCTTGACTTTTGTAAATGTTTCACTCACTTAGTTGTGGTTTATCATTTGGACAGAATGCTACATCGGGGATTTTTCTCCCCTCCCTAAGGCTTCAAGACAAAATGACTTCTGTTGCCTCATTTGATACATGAACATACACCCTGTTCTCTTCATTTTAAGACGCATACCTAAGTTTATTGGCAACAAAGAAAACTGCATTTTTCAGAAACAGCCCTTCCCTCTAAAATGAACTGGAAAATAACTTAGATCATTTTTTGACAGGTATATCAGTGAATAAAGTGAGAAGTCTTTAATTTTTTTGTATAAGCTAAATATCTTTATATTAAAATATCCCTGTAATCCTGAATATAGCTGAGAGAAATGCTTTGGAATTGCCTATTTCTGATCTTAATTCATCACTGGACATTTTTGTTATTTTGGTACTTAATCCCTCAAAGTTCAAAGTGGACTGTTCTTAAACCGGTTTCTAATAGATATGAGATCCTTGACTTATGAGATAATTGCTACAAGTCTCCATTAAAGCTACAGTGTAACTCCATATGACTAGATTAAATCATCTGGAAATGTATTTTTATTTAGAATTCACCTATAAGATACCTTGAATATGGGTGCATTCTATTTTACTAATGTTTAAATAATACTTTCATTTGCAAATAATGTTTCTCTACTCCAACTATTTAGAAGTTGTCAGAACTTCCTCATCATTGAATTAAATCAACATCCTGTATTAAATGCAAGTTTTCTATTACAAAAAATAAAAAAGACTACACCAGCCAGCCAAGATGCTGACATTTGGGCACAGTGATTACAGATGGTGACCATGGACAGCGATGTTCCTGCTGATTCGGCAGCGATTCAAGGCTGCTTTTCTGTGCTGACCTGCCCTTTGAGTCTTTATGCACATTTGCTTTGAGAAGGAAATACTTCTTCATTTTTTGCTTTGTCTAAACCCACTTCCTTTATCAGACTTACATATACCTTGTTGCATCAGCCTGTAGGTGTCCGTGTCTAGAACCAAATTTTCTTTGTGTATATGTGTTTGGCTTGCATTGTTTTAAAATATACCACCACTTAGTTAGTTATTATGCTTTAATGGCTTATTAAAGAAATATATTCATTAAAAACATGGGTTGATGGGGAAATGGTTATTTTTATTACAGAGACTGAAGAAAACATATCTTTACATGAGAATCTACAACATGGCTACAATAAATTATTTTTACCAACTGAATACTATAGTAAGGATGGGCTTCTTCTGATATAGAGGGATATAGTTATTAACAGGGCTACGGTAACATGAAGCATGATATGGATCAATGCATATGGCATTGGTAACCTTGAACCATGTCATAACAAAGAAAAACAGAAGGATGAACCCAGTATAAGGCCACTTAACTTAAACAGAATGATCCTGAAAGTTTAGAACTAATGATCATAAGTAATTAAAAAGACTTCATTCAAACCACTTAGATTTAAATTTAGGAAAATTCATTGTTTAATTGTATTCAGGGAAATCAAGAGTGCTTGGAAATAAATAAGAACACAGTTTAATCTCTGCCTTGCTAAAAAAATTCAAATTTGCACATGTAATGAGGCATGTTCGAACTTTAAATAGTTTAAATTGCCTTCTCATAGTAATATAAAAGATTATCACAAATTTAATCCCTGAGATATAATTTCTAAAGCATTCTAAACTGTAAGGAAAACTAAATCTGAATACCAAAATTAGTGATTTCCTTCAAAAATAAGGGGCTAAATTCTCCCATTAAGCTCACTATATTTGCAGATTTTTTTCAAGACAACAAATTACAGAGTACATTTCCTAAGTAAACACTGAGATTAAGGACATGTTTCTCTTATTTTCCCATTTGAATAATAACTGTGAATTTAATAAAACTACAATATTTCTTGGCCACCCAGTAGTTAGAAAATAAAAGCCTCCATTACTCTGGTCCCCATATACATTTATTTTGTGTAGACAACAATGACTTTTCACCATCTCCTTTCCTATAATTCCATGATTCTCAAAATGATCATTTCTTTTTATACACGGCAAAAATTTCACAAAAGCTTGTAGCACTATTAACATTTTCACATTTCTTTGGGCATATAGCTAGTTGATTTTCTTCTGATTTCTTCCGTTTTTGGAATCCCACATGATTATAATGTTGAAGTATACCAAGAAGAACAGGAAGTTTAAGCAGGATACAAAACACACCAATACAGAAAATAAGTCCGGTAGTTTCTGAGGAGGATCCAGTGTGACAGTCATCAGTGTCAGAAGGACCATAGTGATTACTGAGATAAGAAACTATAAGGAGGGAAAAAAAATGTTACTGCATAGGATAAAAGATAACATTTAAATGTACTGGTAACATTGACTTATAGTTGTAAATGAGCAGAATTGAAGGGGAGAGCTGGGGGTTTTAAAAAAATCTCAATCCTCAGACCACATCCCAGACCAATTAAATCACGGTTTCTGGGGTAGGCTCTCCAAGTGATTCCCATGTGTAGCCAAAACCTGAGAACCCCTATCTAATACTTCTTATCACCCAAGCACTGAAAAAAGGTATCTGAAATAGATAATATTGCTAGTCAGGGTTAAATTCATGGCATGCTCCAGGGCCCTACAGGATCTAAAATTCTAAGTTAATCTAAGAATTCATCTATGAAAAAGTTTTCTACAGAAAATGCAAAATTACATTTCATATTCACTGAACACATTCAGTGAGCCAGTGCTATAGTAAAGCATGGTGGGGCACGTGAAAGAAAATGTCCTCTGGCCTCGAAGAGCTTCCAGTTTAGGGGAATGAATGAAATAAAATCACAGAGTCACAGTTTATTAAATGCCAAGATGAGCAGTAGACATAATTACTGCATTTACTGTAATTGTGCAGCAGTCAGTTTCCTTCTCTAGACCAGTGCACCGCACCATAGAACTTTCTACAATGATGGAAATGTTCTATATCTGTGTACTCCAAAAGAGTAGCTGCTAACCACATAACGGCTATGGAGCATTTGAAATATGCCTGCTGTAACTGAGGAGCTGAATTTTTAACTTTACTAAGCTTAAATCCGCGTGTGTCTAGTGTCTACCATATTGGACAATATATCTGTAGACTGTGAAACAGGACCAGCCAGACAAGGACATGGAAGCTGCTTAAGTAAATGTAGAAAACAAGCAGTGAGAAACAGTAGTGACTTCCATGAAGGAAGTGGGACATAAATGGAACCCTGAAAGATGCTTTAATGGCTAGATTATGACAGAATTGGTAAGACCTGTAAAGAGAGTAATGCAGTGATCATTCCAGATGGAAGAATGGGAAGGATGGAAGCCAAAAAGGCTTACAAACAGGTATAAATAGGCTGCAAATATCCTCCAAAGGGAAAATATGAGTCAATCTTAGGAATGAAAATGTCTGAAATGAAATCATCAAATCAAAAGTTTCAAACTTAAGAAATATGGGACTGAATGAAATGTCATGATACTATGATCCTGAATCAGTGTCAAACTCCAGCCATTACCCCATTTGTCTGCTCCTGCTTAGAAAAAAAGTTTCCTAAAAGAGTTAACTATAACTTGCTGTGTCCAATTCTCCCTTTCATTAGTGAACCTGCACCAACTAGGCTTTCACTCCAATCACTCCAATGAAAGATCCATGATGACCTCCACTAAACTAAACCCAGTGCTCAATTCTTATTGCCTTATTTGATCTCTCAGCAGCATTTGAAATAATACATCACTGCCATTTTGAAACCCTTCCTTTGGCTTCCATGACATCATACTCTCCTGGTTTCCTCCCACCTCACTAGTTAATCTTTCTCAGACAACTTCACTGGTTCCTTCTCAATGTATAATCACATCTTTGGTGAGCTCATCCAGTGATGACTTTAGTCACAGTGACTTTAGTCACCGTCTATATACTGAAGACTCAAATTACTGTCTCCAGCCTGGACCTCTCCCCTAAACTCCAGACTCATATATCCAAGTTCTCCTTAAAATCTCCACTTGGGTATCTAATAAGCACCTAAAAGTAAGTGTGTGTGTGTGTGTGTGTGTATATATATATATATATATGTATATAAACTATCCTCAATAAGATTAACAATTGACTTATCAGAAAATATGGATGCCACAAGACAGTAGGATGGACGATATTCAAATTGCTAAAAGAAATAGCAAAAATACCCTTCAAAACTGAAGGGGAAATTAACAAAACAAAGTCAATACATTTGAAAATACTGAAATAATACAAAGTATGTTCTCTAAATACATTAGAATTAAATTAGAATAGAAAAATATGAAGTAGTCAAGGAAATTCCCAAATATTTGGAAACTGAACAACAAATGCCTAAATAATTCATGAGCCAAAGAAGAAATCAGAAGAAATGGACTATATTTTTAACTAAATTAAAAAACATATATTTCAAAGTTTATGGAATACTGCTTAAGAATGGCACAGGGGTTATATATGGGTTTGAATGACTATATAAAAATGGAAGAAAGGTCTAAAATCAACCACCTGAACTTTAAGAAACTAGATAAAAAAGTAAACCAGGGACTTCCCTGGTGGTCCGCTGGTTGAGACTCTGCACTCCCAATGCAGGGGACCCAGGTTCGATCCCTGGTCAGGGAACTAGATCCCACGTGCCACAACTAAGAGTCCACATGCTGCAACTAAAGATCCTGCATGCCGCAACTAAAGATCCCACATACCCCACACACCACAACAAAGATCCCACGTGCCACAGCTAAGACCCAGCACAGGCAAATACATAAATATTTTTAAAAAGAAGAGTAAACCAAACCCAAGCATGAAAAAGGGTATATAAAAAAGGGTATATAAAAGGGTATATAAAAAGGGTATATAAAATCAGTGACATAGAAAACAGAAAAACGAGAGAAAATCAATGACCAAAAGTTGGTTCTGCAAAAATATCAATGAAACTATCAAAATTTAGCTAGACTAACCAAGGCCAAGAGAGAAGGTACAAATTTCCCAAGTCAGGAATGAAAAAGGAACATCACTCCTTACCATACATAAAAATAAAAAGGATTATAAGGGAATATTATGAACAACTGTATGCCAACAAATTAGATAACATAGATGAAATGGACAAATTCTTAGACACACCACTGAAATTGTGTCAAGAAATACAGAACGTCTGAATAGACCTATAACAAGAGATTGAATTAACCATTTTTAATTGAAGTACAGTTGATTTACAATATTGTTAGTTTCAGGTGTACAGCAAAGAGATTCAGTTATATATATTTTTTTCAGATTCTTTTCCATTATAGGTTATTACAAGACATTGAATATAGCTCCATGTGCTATACAGTAAATCCTTGTTGCTCCTCTATTTTATGTATGGTAGTTTGTATCTGTTAATGCCATACTCCTATTTTATCCCTCTCTCCTGAATTAGTCATCTTTAAGATCCCACGAAGAAAGGTCCAGGAACAGGCGGATGGCTTCGCTGGTAAATTATACCAAATGTTTCTAGAACTAATACCAGTCCTTCGTAAACTCTTCCAAAAAGCAGAAAAGGAACACTTCCTAACTCATTCCATGAGGCAAGCACTAAGCCTGATTACAAAACCATACGAAGACATCACAAAAAGAAAACTACAGACCAATATCCCCCATGAATATAAGATGCAAAAGTCTTCTACAAAATACTAGCAAACCCGAGCAAGTGGCATATAAGTAAGGTTATATACCATGATCAAGTGGAACTCATCCCAAGAATGCAAGGTTAGTTCAATATACAAAAATCAATCAATGTAATATACCATATTGATAGAATAAAGGAAAACAACACATAATATCGTTAGACACAGGAAAAGCATTTGACAAAATCCAACAGCTTTTCATGAAAAAACATTCAAACTAGGAACAGAAGAGAACTCCCTAACCAAATAAAGGCCATCTATAAAAATCCCACAACTACATCATAGTTAATGTTGAAAGACTGGATGATTTCCCCTAAAATCTGAAGAAACGAAGATATCCACTCTTGCCAGTTGTAGTCAACACTGTACTGGAGCTGTCTAGCCAGGTAATTAAGCAAGGAAAAGAAATAAAAGGCATCCAGTTTTAAAGGGAAGACATAAAACTATCATGATTTACAGATGACATGATCTTGTATATAGAAGATCATAAGGAATTCACTAAAAACTTATAGTACAGAATACAAGTTCAGAATTAAAAAATCAATTGTATTTTTATGCAGTAGCAATGAACATTATGAAAACAAAATTAAGAAAACAATTCCACTTACAAAAGCATCGTAAAGAATAAAATACTTAGAAATGAATTTAACAAAAGAAGTGCGAGACCTGTACATTGAAAACTACAGAACATTGTTGAAGGAAATTAAAGAATAAATAAATGGAAATACATCCTATGTTCATAAGTTTGGAAGACTAAATCTTGCTAAGATGGCAATACTCCACAAATTTAAATACATATTCAAAGCAACCCCTATCAAAATCTCAGCTTGGTTTTTGGAGAAATTGATGAGCTGATCCTAAAAAGAATATGGAAATGCAAGGGACACAGAATAGCTGAAACAATCTTGAAAATGAATAACAAAGTTAGAGGACTCAATTTTCAATCCCAAAACTAACTATAAAACCACAGTAATCAAGACTGTGGTAGCAGCATAAGGATAATATAGATCAGTGATATAGAATTGAGAGTCTAGAAATAAACCCTTACGTTTAGGATCTGTTGATTTTCTACAAGGGTGCAAACACAATTCATTGGTGCTGGAACAACTGAATAAAGTTGGACTCCTACCTCATACCATACACAAAAATTAATTCAAAATGAATCAATGTCCTAAAGAGAATTAAAATTATAAAACTCTTAAAAAAAACATGAGTAAATCTTCATGACCTTTGGTTATATATAGATTCTGAGATATGACACCAAAAGCACAAACAACAGAAGAAATACTAGATATATTAAACTTCATAAAAATGAAAACTTTTGTGCTACAAACAATACCATCAAGAAAGTCAAAGAGCAACCCACAGAATGGGGGACAATATTTGCAATTTAGTAAGAGACCTGTATCAAGAATGTATAGAGAACTCTTACAATTCAAAAAAAAAAAAAAAGACAACTAAAAATGAACAAAGGATGGGAATTCCCTGGTGGCCCAGTGGTTAGGACTCCGTGCTCTCACTGCCAAGGGCCTGGGTTCAATCCCTGGTTGGGGAGGTAAGGTGCCACAAGCTGTGCAGTGTGGCCAAAAAAAAAAAAAAAAAATGGGAGACAGACTTGAATAGCCATTTCTCCAAAGAAATTACAAAAAGATACTCAATATCATTAGTCACTAGGGAGTCACTAGGGAAATGCAAAAACCACAATGAGATACCATTTCACACCCACTTTGTATGGCTATAATAATGGAGGGGTATAATAAAAAAAAAGCCAATAACCAGTGCTGTCAAGGATGTGGAGAAATTGGAATCCTCATATATTGCTGGGGGGAATGTAGAATCATGCAGCACTTTGGAAGACAGGCAGTTTCTCAAAATGTTAAACACAGAATTACCACTCCTAGGTATATACTTGAAGGAAATGAAAACGTGTGCACTGGTAAACTTAATACACAAATCTTCAGGGCAGCATTATTTATAACAGCCAAACAGTGGAAGCAAGCATCTACTGAAGAACAGATAAACAAAATGTGGTATATCCATATAATGGAATTGGCAATAAAAGGAATGAAGCATTGACACGTGCTACCACACAGATGAAAATCAAAAATGTGCTACGTGAAAGAAGCCAGTCATCAAAGACAACATTGTGTATGATTCCATGTTACAGACTGAACTGTGTCCCCACAAAATTCATATGTTGAAGCCCTAAGCCCCAATGTGACTGCATTTGGAGATGAGATTAAATTAAGGTTAAATGAAGTCCTAAGGCTGGGGCCCTAATCTGATAGGACTGATGTCCTTATAAGAAGAGAAAAAGACACCAAAGAATTCTCTCTCTCTCCACACACACACACACACACACACACACACACACACACACAAGAGGCCATATGAGGAGACAGCAAGGTCACCTACAAATCAGGAAGACAGGCCTCACCAGAAACTAATGCTGATGTCACCCTGATCTTGGACTTCTAGCCTCCAGAATTGTGAGAAAATAAATTTCTGTTGTTTAAGCTATCTGATGTGGTATTTTGCTATATCAGCCCTAAGGGACTAATGCATTCCATTTATATGAAATGTCCAAATAGGCAAATCTATGGAGACTGAAAGTAATTGGGTGGCTGTCCAAGGCTGAGGTTAGGGGTGAGGGTGGAATGGGGAATGACTGCTAAAGGACACAGGGTTTCTTTTTGGGGTGATGGAAAATAATCTAAAACTAGGTTAGGCGGATGGTTGTAAAACTCTGTGTACATACTTAAAACACGGAGTTGCATGCTTTAAATGGGTGAATTTTATGGGAATTATATCTCAAAAATTCTATAAAAGAAAAAAGATATTATAATAACTTTTTTAAAATAGTACCTTAAAAACTAAACAACTTACCAAATGTTGTATAATTCTGGGAAGAAATGTAAAACATGGAAAATATTTCCTAACAGAAATGGAAAAGGATTTCAACTGCAGTTCTTCTTCAGAAGTCTTTTCAAATATTGAAAAGGAGGTTGCACAAGCTATGAAAAATGCTATCACTGTCACAACTGAGGGCATTAGGAGTTCATCCTTCAATAGAAGAGGCAGCATACTATATGGGAAAACAGAAAAAACGTTAAAAAGAGAATTGTCAATTCAAACCATAATCACTTTGTAAAAAAGTTTTAAATGAGTTTATAAGTACTACACTGAAAATATTATACTGGAAATTGGTTTGACTCACCTAAATGTTGACACAAGTAAAAACCAAGTAGACATAAAAGGAATTTCCCTTAAAACTAAGCAGACTGGTCTAAAATGACAAAGAAAAATATGTTAATCTTAGAGAATATAATTTCAATGCTTACATGTAAAAATATGAATACATTTTACCTGTCTGATTTTTGAGGTAGTAAGAAAAACACACACACACACACACACACACAAAATACTCCACAGGGACTACTGATTCAGTTTTTTATAACTATCAATGCAAACTAAATGAATCTAGACACAGAGAAGGTGTCAACTCCTCATAATAACTGGAAAACTTCTTCCAGTATCCATTAATGAAACATTTTTTCCCTATCATACAAACGCAGCTTAAAGAAAGGATCAAACAGAACTGAACATTCAGAGAAAAAGAGCTTTTTCACATATTTCATCCTACTTGGTAAACATGAATATCCTACTTGGTACAGTGGTTTTCAAACTTCTTTTTTATGATCTTCCATATGACATAATGCTCAGCTAAGTTAAAAACTAAAAGACAGGATCATCATCTGCCACTGCAGAGAGGACAACAGAGGCAAGGAAGAATTATAAAGGGTTGATGATGGTAGAATAAAAGAAAAAAGGACAAAATGAGTAGGAAGAGGCTACATGAAAAGAATAGTGTAGGAAGAGGAAGCGTAACACCAGTAGATGGAACCACTGGCTTTATCAGAAAGCTGTGTAGGGTCATAGGTCCAAGCTCTGTGACCTCCTTAGTACTACCCCTGGTTGCATTACCTTCTGGATTCAACTGTGGCAATGCTCCAAAAGAAGGGTCTAGTCAGAAGACTTAAGTCCTACCTAGTCCCATCCCTGCCACTTACTTACTGTTTGACTTTGAACAAATGATTAATTTAACCTTTTTCTTATGTGTAAATGGAAATAATAACAATACCTTGGATTGTTAAGTAGTTGAAAGAACTCTTCTGTGAGTATTATCTAGTGTTTATTTTTTAGTAAAACAAGAATAAAATAACTTTGTACTAATGGTGGTAGTTGTTGAATAATTATTTTTGTTGTTATTATTATTGGTCTCCTTATTTTAAAAGGTTTAAGTATTCACCTTTCTTAGAAGGATGACTCTTCCTCATGTCAGCTAGAATATGAGATGGGAGGCCTAGGTTTATAAACTGATTGAAAACTACTGCACTAAAAGAAAATACTAGAGGACTTTCAATTTCATTGCTTTATGCTTTTATAATTGGAATGTATTTTTGTTAATTACAAGCACACAGTAGGTGTTCAATAAACATTATTTTCTGTTTCTAGGTCTTAATTCTTTCCCACTTAATCATTCGGTATTCATTTACTGAACATAAGCATTTACTGAAAATGTAGTATGTAAAAGTACTGCTCTGAAAGGAATGCAGTGATGAATGTAACTCAGCCCTTAACTTCTAGGTACTTAATATTTATAATCAAGCTGCAAAATCGCCTACAACCTCAACCTCTTCTCTGAACCCTTCCTTTCACCACCTTGTTCAAAACAAATCCTGGTTCTCTCCCGCTAAGGAAAATGCTGCCCCTCTGCCCTGTCAATTGTGCCTGTTTTGCTATTGTTTCCACAGCCTTCAAACAATTTAAAGGCCCTGAGAAGGGACATAACCTCTTTGCTCTTCATCAGTACTTCCACACTACTCTCCCTCTCCCCACCTTAACAATTTCCAGCTTCGAATCTCCTGTCATCTGGCTGTATATCCCCTATTATTCCTCATCTTTGTTATCATCCACCAGCCTCAAGGATCACTTCACTCATTACTCAATAATTTCAACTTCTTACACACTGTCACTGTCTACAACCCTACTCATCTCAATTCTTGGCAGTTTTAACGTACACATAGATGATCTTCCAACACCCAGACCTCTCATTTGCTGGAACTCTTCTCTTCTAGTGATCTCATCTTCAGTCCTGCACTTAGGGTCATATGCTAGACTGTAAGCCCTCCATAATCACAACTCATCAGTTGCATTCTGACTACTATCTCCTACCTTTTCAGTACTCCAACAATCCCCCCCAAGACCTTCAATCCATTGTTCCTAGCACATTTTCACTTTGCCTCACTATTTTAATGACCTTTTCCCTTCTTACCCAGGTTAAATTCTAAGATCAATCATAATCACTCCCATGTATTCAATCTCAAATCCCAAGCAAATGAGTTATCCTCACTAGAGAAAACCATAAACCTGGAAATACCCAACTCTCCACCTGCACTTACTCTGGCCTTACTGAGCAACTGCTCTGGAGGAAAACATTTACCCGCACTAACTATTCTCACTTTAAATACATGATCATGATATTCAAGTGTCCAGCAATTAGTATATATTTCCCTAGTCTGTTCATACTCTGTGTCTCCTTACAAAGATAATTCCACCTTCTCCTCTCTTCTCATATTCCCAACAGCTCTAACCCACTCTTTCCTAATGACTTTGTCCTCCATTTCAATAAGAAAACTAAAGCAATTAAGAGAGAACTTTCACAGATGTCACCATCACATCTACTCTCTTCCCAGCATCTGTACTGATACAGTGTGTTCCCTCTTTTTATTAAGATGAATGATTCATGCATCTGTCCACAGCCAATCCTTCCATTTGTGCTCTAGATCCTACTCCACCTCTGTCTCTGAAGGACACTGCTCCAGCAACTCTTACCTCTCCTGTAACATCAATGTTCCCTCTTACTGACCATTCCCATGCCATTATCTCTCCTATCTGAAAACAAATAACAAACCTCTTTGACCCCACTTTCTCTACCAGTTATTGCTTAATTTCTCTGCTCTCCTTTTTGGCAAAACTCATCTAAAGAACTGCCTACCTATCTCACACCATATACAAAACTGAACTCAAAATGGATCAAAAACCTAAATATAAGAGCTAAATCCATAAGTTCTTAGAAGAAATATGAGGGTAAATATTACCTTGGATTTGGCAATAGTTTGTTAGATACAACATCAAAAGCACAAGCAACAAAAGAAAAAACAGATAAATTGGATTTCATCAAATTAAAAATTCTGTGCATCAAAGAACACTATCAAGAAAATCCAAAGAATGGAAGAAAGTATCTGTTCATCGTATATCTGATAAAGGTTTAATATCCAGAATATATAAAGAACTTCTAAAACTCAACAAGAAAGAGAAACAACCACTTAAAAATTGGACAAAGGATTTAAGTATTAGGCATTTCGCTGAAGAAGATATACATATTGCCAACAAGGACATAAAAAGATGCTCAACATCATTAGTCTTTAGAGAAACGCAAATGAGAACCAGAATGAGATACTACTTCACACCTACTACGATGGCAAAAACAATAACAGACAATAACAAGTGCTGACAAGGATGCAGAGAAATTGGAACACTTATAATTACTGGTGACAATGTAAAATGGTATAGCTACTGTGGAAATTAGTTTGGTGGTTCCACAGTAAGTTTACAGAATTATTATATGACCCAGAAATTCCACTCCTGGAGACCCAAGAGAACTGAAAACAAGTGTTCAAACAAAAACGTATACGTGAATGTTCATAGTGGCACTATTCTCAATAGCCAAAAGGTGAAAACAACTCAAAATGTCCATCAACTGATGCATGGACAAACAAAATGTAGTATATCCATATGATGCAATATTATTCAGGCATAAAAATGAAGTACCAATACACAGTACAACATGGATGACTTTGAAAATATTATGCTAAGTGAAACAGGTCAGAAACAAAAGGCCACATATTTTATGATTCCATTTATATGAAATATCCAAATCAGGCAAATCCACAGAGACAAAGTAGATTAGTGGTTACAAGGATTAGGGGAAGGGGAGAACAGGGAATGACTGCTTACTGGGTACGGGGTTTCCTTCTAGGGTGACGAAAATATTCTGTAAGTAGACAGCGGTGGTGGTTATACAACATTGTGAATGTACTAATAGTGTATTTCACCATTTTATATATATATATATATATAAAATATATACTTAAATATATATATATATATATATTTTAAAGAATCATCTATACTTATCTTCAATTCTTCTCTTCTCATTATGTCTTAAACCCACCCCAATCAGGCTCTTCCCTGCATCACTCTACCAACACTAGCCTTTTCTAAGTGACCTAGAAAAGTCACTTTTCATCAGTGACTTCCATTTCACTATGGCAAATAGTCTATTCTTAACCCTCATCTTATTTGACCTATTAACAGCATCTGATACAACTGATCACATCATGTCCTTCTTTCCCCAGTTTTATTGAGATGTAACTGACGTATAACATTGCACAATGTGAACAAAGTGTACATTGTGATGATATAGGTATATATTGCAAAATGATTACCACAATAAGGTTCATTAACACATCCATCAACTTAAAGTTACCTTTTGTGTGTGTGTGTGCCCTTGTGTGTGTCTGTGGTGACAACTTTTAAGATCTACTCTCCTGGCAACTTTCAAGTATACAATACAGTAAGTCCCCTACATACGAACAAGTTCCATAGTGAGACCACGTTTGTAGTCCGATTTGTTTGTTAGGTCCAACAAAGTTAGCCTAGGTACCCAACTAACACAATCAGCTATATAGTACCATACTATAATAGGTTTATAATACTTTTCACACAAATAATACATTAAAAAAACAAACACAAAAAATAAGGAAAATATTTTTAATCTTATAGTACAGTACCTTGAAAAGTACAGTAGTACAGTACAACAGCCGGCATACAGGGGCTGGCATCGAGTGAACAGGCAAGAAGAATTACTGACTGGAGGAGGGAGAAAAGGTGGGAGATGGTAGAGCTGAAGGATCGTCAGCAACAGGAGACAGAGGGCAAGCTGCAATTTCACTCACACGTGACGCTGAAGGAATGCACATTCGCATCCTTGAAAGTTCACAACTTGAAGGTTCGTATGTAGGGGACTTGTTAACTTTTGCTAACTACAGCCAGCTACAGTGTATGCTGTACATTAGATCCCCAGAACTTATTCATCTCATAACTGTAAGTTTGTACTCTTTAACCACCTTCACCCATTTCCCCCCCACCCCAACTCAGGCAACCACCAACTTACTCTGTTTCTGTGAGTTTAGTTTCAAAGCTTCTATGTCTTAACATTCCTCATTTAAGTGAGCTCATACAGTATTTGTCTTTCTCTCTGTCTGACTTACTTCATTTAGCATAATGCCCTCAAGGTTCATCCATGTTGTTGCAAATGTCCTTCCATTTTTTTTCTTTGGCCACGCCACAGCATGGCAGTGGGATCTTGGTTCCCCAGCCAGGGATTGGAACTGTGCCCCCTGCAGTGGAAACGTGGAGTCTTAACCACTGGAGGAAGGAAGTCCCCAGGATTTCCTTCCTTTTCTATGGCTGAATAATATTCCTCTGTGTGTGTTGGAGGGGGGAGTAATACGCCACTTTCTGTATTCATCTGTTGACAGGCACTTCCATGTTTCCATGTCTCGGCTGTTGCAAGTAATGCTGTGAAGAACTAGGGGGTAAAGATGTCTCTTCAAGACAGTAATTTCATTTACTTCAGAAATATTGCTGGGTCATATGGTAGCTCTATTTTTAATTTTCTGAAAAACCTCCATACTGTTTTCCATAGTGACTGCGCCAATTTACATTCCCACCAGTAGTGCACAGGGTTCTCTTTTCTCCACATCCTCATCAGCACTTGTTATCTCTTGTCTTTTTTTTTCATAAATTTATTGATTGATTGATTGATTTTTGGCTACGTTGGGTCTTTGTTGCTGTGTGCGGGCTTTCTCTAGTTGCGCGAGCGGGGGCTACTCTTCGTTGCGGTATGCGGGCTTCTCATTGCGGTGGCTTCTCTTGTTGCAGAGCACAGGCTTTAGGCATGCAGGCTTCAGTAGCTGTGGCACTTGGGCTCAGCAGTTGTGGCTCACAGGCTCTAGAGCGCAGGCTCAGTAGTTGTGGCACACGGGCTTAGTTGCTCCGTGGCATGTGGGATCTTCTCAGACCAGCGCTTGAACCCATGTCCTCTGCATTGGCAGGCAGATTCTTAACCACTGCACCACCAGGGAAGTCCCTCTTGTCCTTTTGATAAGAGCCATTCTAACAGGTGTGAGGTGATATCTCACTGTGGTTTTGATTTGCATTTCCCCGATGATTAGTGATGTTGAGCACCTTCTCATGTACCTGTTGGCCATCTGTATGCCTTCTTTAGAAAAATATCTATTCAGGTCCTTTGGATTATTTGTTTTTTCTACTACTGAGTTGTATAAGTTCATTATATATTTTGGATAATTAACCCTTTATCAGATACATGGTTTACAAATATTTTCTGCCATTCCACAGGTTGCCTTTTCATTTTTTTTTTTCCTTTTTTTTTGCGTTATGTGGGCCTCTCACTGTTGTGGCCTCTCCCATTGCGGAGCACAGGCTCCGGACGCACAGGCTCAGGGGCCATGGCTCACGGGCCCAGCCACTCCGCGGCATGTGGGATCCTCCCGGACCGGGGCACGAACCCGTGTCCCCTGTATCGGCAGGCGGACTCTCAACCACTGCACCACCAGGGAAGGCCGCCTTTTCATTTTGATATTTCTTTTGCTGTGCCGAAACTTTTTAGTGTGATGCTGTCCCAATTATTTATTTTTGCTTTTGTTCCTTCTGCTTTTGGTGTCATATCCAAAACATCATTGCCAAGAACAATGTCAAGGAGCTTCTCCCTTATGTTTTCTTCTACAAGTTTTACAGCTTCAGTCCTTACATTTAAGTCTAAGCCATTTCAAGTTAATTTTTGTCAGTGGTGTAAGACAGCGGACCTTGTTATCCTGAAAATTCCTTCTTCACTCAGCTTCCAGGACACCAACTCTTGTGGTTTGCATCCTACCTCGTTGGCCATTCCCATTTGCCTCTTCTCCCAGACCTCTTAATATTGTGTGGCCCAGAACTCAGTCTCTGGTATTCTTCTCTGTCTATACTCACTTCCTTGGTTATCTCATCTAGTCTCATGACTATAAATGTCATCTCTACTGAGAAATTACTAATTTTATGTCTCTGGCTCAGTCTCTCTCTGGACTCCACTCATATATCCAACCCAGACTTGTATTTAAATACTAACTCAACACCTCCACTTGATGTCCAAAGACACGTCCAACACTGAACTTGGGAACCTCCCACCTTGTTCACATCTAGTGTAATCCTGCTCCACTTGCAGTCTTCCCCATTTCAGTCAATGGCCACTCCATCCTTCCCGTTCCAGGCCAAAAACCATGAACACACCTTTGATTTTTCTCTTTCTCTCACATGCTATATCCAAATCGTCGGGAAACATTCAGGCTCTAGTGACCACTTCTCACCTCTTCCACTATTACGATCTTGGTCCCCATCGCCACCATCGCTCAACCTGGATAATGGTGATTGCCTTCTAAATGGTCTCTGTGTTTTCTACCCTTGCTCTGTACAATCTGTTCTTGACCTGCCACCAGAATGATCATTTTATTTTTTAACAGCTTTATTGAGGTATAACTGATATACAATTAACTGTACATATTTAACATGTATAATTTGATAAGCAAAGTGATCCTTTTAAAACATCAAGTCACGGGACTTCCTTGGTGGTGCAGTGGTTCAGAATCCGCCTGCCAATGCAGGGGACACACGTTTCAATCCCTGGTCCAGGAAGATCCCACATGCTGTGGAGCTACTAAGCCCGCACGCCACAACTACTGAGCCCGCGTGACACAACTACTGAAGCCCGCGCACCCTGGAGCCCGTGCTCTGCAACAAAGAGAAGCCACCTTAATGAGAAGCCAATGCACCGCAACAAAGAGTAGCCCCTGCTCGCTGCAACTAGAGAGAAATCCTGTGTGCAGCAACAAAGACCCAACGCAGCCAAAAATAAAAAATAAACAAAACAAAAAAAACACATCAAGTCAGATCATGCGTCTTCCTCAAAATCCTTCCATGGCTCCCCGTTTCCTTCAGAATAAAAGCCAAAGTTCCCAATATGGCCTACAAGATCCTATATAATTTACATGCCTGTTACCTCTTTAACTTCACCTCCTATTACTTTCTACATTGACCACTGCACTCTGGCCACACTGGCCATTCTGTTGTTCCCTAAACATATCAGTAATACTCCCATCTAAGGGCCTTGGCACTGGCTGTCTAGAATGTTATTCTCCCAGATATCTCCTCCAGTCCACTCAAGTATCCACTCAAGTATCTCCTCAACAAGGCCTACCTTGACATCCTTGTTTAAAACTGCAACCTGCACTTACTCCTGTAACCCCAGCTCCAGTACTCCCAACTTCCCTTATCCTCTTTTATGTATCCTTCATGACTTTTATTACCTGCTAACACATTATTTAATTTCTTATTTTTATTTAATTATTAGTGTCTGTCCTTGAGAATGAAAGCTAAGAAAGTAGGAATTTTTGTCTGTTTTGTTCACAGATATATCCCAGGTGCATAGAACAGTATCTGGCAAATAGTAGGCCCTCAATAAATATTTATTGGGTGAAATATTTGTTTAATGATAGCTTAGCTGGAACCAGGTCAAGAGGAACTTTAAAATATTTGATCAAAATTATATTAAAGTCATGCACTGTTATGAATAATCTAGGTACAGTTGTAGAGTATGAACTTCCAGAAATTCAGGGCCCACGAGCTAATCTGAATGGTCAGATTATAGGTCACTCACTGATCGAGCTCCTTTCTCTGGAGTAGGAATCCTGGGAAAGATTATACATGTTTGAAAGCAATACCTCTCCATAGTTCCATCCCCTGGCACTAGGGATTTGCATAGGGTCAGCCTAGCCTCACATAACAGTGGTCAGATCTAACTCAAGTTTAGACTTCAGGGGATGAAATTAAGCTGCCCTTCCAGTCTGCAATGGTACGAGACTATTTTTTTCAGAGGAAAGAAGGCTTTCCCATAGGCCAGCCCCACCTACTATAAAGCTCTGCACTAAGGTTTTAGTTCAAAGCTCCACCTAATAAAAGCAATACACCCTTCCATTTGTCATTAGTCATTTCATACATGCATCTTCCACAGGAACCTAGCAAACACACGGTGAGGGGTGTGGCAGGCATGGGTGGGACTGATCTTGGGCAGGATTCAAGTATTCTAATGTGTTCTGGGCAAATACTATTTTAATATTGGGATAATATACCCCCAACTGCCACTCAATTTCTATGAAGAACAGGAAAAAATTTTAATGCTCCTAAAAAAAAGGAGTGTGGTTAGGGATTGCCAATAGGGTCTAAACAAAGGTTGTGACAGAAGAACTAAAAAGGAGGCAACATATAAAAGCCTCTAAAGAGGTTGATGGAGAGAACAGGCCATTGAATAGATGTGGAAATGAATGAAATGAAAAAGGCAAAGAAGACACACAGGCTCCAACCTAAGTAGAGCCTCTTTGGAAGACAGTTTTTATTAGCATATAGAAAATATAAATGAAAAAAATAGGAAGAAATAAGATATCAGAAATTATTCCATAAAATTTCATCAGTTTAAAATATATCATAAAGAAGTAAAATTGTAAGAGATCATCATTCTGGAAAACATGTGATTTTATGAATTGATTTTATGAAATTATGTAACATTTGCATAGTTTTGATTTGCACTTAGGTGATTAAATGTAAGTAATAAATTTATTTACATATTATAAACACATCACAATAAACAAATAAAATATACTTGCAACATTTTTACTTACAATGATACCAAAAGAATGGACTTTTCATGTACTTGGAAAGAAAATAGAAAGAATGACAGTGCACAGCTAACCTTAAGGAAAAAGGGGACAAAATCAGATATAACAACTTACAAAATATAATATCAATTTAATTATGAATCTGACTAAAAATCATTTCAAGTAAAATTTTAAAGTTTAATATAGCTTGTAGCTAGAAGGAAAATATATACACAACTCTAATGTGCATAATATTTTATTCAAATTTAATAATCAAAATATTTTGAAAAATAATTATTATAAAGCTATACCTAACCATCTACAACAAGTTCATTGAGTCTCAGTTATTAATAACAAAACTACTAAATAATCCAGACACAACAATCATACCTTCATCCTCCCTTGGAATCTCTGACAATTTAAATTAAAAAGCATGAAGGACAAGTAAGTCAAAATCTAAAACTGGCAAAGTAAATCCATTTTAGTGTTTTTAAAATGTGCACTTCAATAAAATATATTCAATGTTCTATAAAGTAATCACTTGTTATTTGGGATTTTAAATTAATAATGACTTAGATCTATTTTCAGGAGTTTATATTCTGCATATTAGACATTTATCTATATACATCCAATCTAGTTGCTCAAACAAAAAACCTGGATCACTATCTTGTACATGCTATACATCCAATCCATCAGCAAATCCTACCTACACCATCTCCCAAATACAATATCCACTGACTTCTCTCCACTCCCCTCTGCTGATGGTGGCAGAGGAGTGGTCTAAGCCACGCCCACCTTTCTGCTTGGCCACTGCAATAACCTCCCAGCTGGTAATGCTCCTGCCCCCGACAATCCATTCTCCATTTAGCCACCATATCAGATCATGTAATTTCCCTGTTTAAAATCCTCCAATAGCTTCCCATTACACTTAGAATAAAATCCAAACTCCTACATAATCTGGGTCCTGCCTTCCTCTTCCAGTCTTTCTTACTGTCTCCCTCACTCATTTCACACCAGCCACTTCATATTTGTCCCTTTAATGCTTTGAACATGCCAAATGTGTTCCTGCCTGGAGAAAAAACTTGCTTTTGTCAAGTCAGAGCCCAGATCTTCTTGTAATTGGTTCCTTCTGATCAATCAATCATTCAGTTCCAGGATGAAATGTCACTTCCCTAGAGAGGCCTTCCCTTACTCAATCTGAAGTAGTACCCCGCTAACCAAACCCCACCAGCCCTCTTTTCACATAATACTATTTTCTTCATAATCCTCATCACTCCCAGATATTTTCCTGTTAACTGATTTATTTTGTTTATTGTTGTTCTCCTGCCACTAGCATGAATGTCCCCCAATTAAGAGAGCAGGGATATTAGCTGTCATTCATTTATATGCCAATTCCTAGAAGAGGACCTGACACATTAGAGGGCACTTAATAAATACTACTTGAAAAGATATAGATAAAAGTAACTTTGCTGCTATAGATATATTAGTATTCATACTATCAATTACCTTAATTATAGACCTATATTAAGAAATAATTCAATCTAAATTGAAAGGAAAAAAACACTTTAAAATAATTATAATGGGAAATGTTTTAAAGCTCTCAGAAGTATTCAATAAGAATTTAAAACATTATCAACAAAAATAAAAATAAGTCATTAATGTCTTTTTTATTTTTTAAACACAATGTCTGGTATTAAAACACAATAAACTAAATAAAATTAGGAAATTAAGAGAAAGAAAATGCTTTTTCTGCTTTATAATCCTAAAAGTAATCATCTCTAACACTGCTAGTTACCGAAACTCTGAAATTCCATTCCATCATCTTTGAAATATACCTTTATTTAGCATGATAAATAACCATTTTACATAAGCTTGCAAATATTTCAAGTTAGGGCTACTGAAGACGTCAAAATATTACTAACCACATCCCTCCTATTCTAAACATTCTATAGAATATTAACTATAGATGACTTACTATGCTCAGAGTTCATTCACAGAATGAAACAACAGACATCATCAATAAAAAGGTAACTTTAAAAAAGAGGAACATGAATCTTTTTGCACTGTGGAACCGATAAGCACTTTTGAAATATTTGACTGACATGCTCTGTTCTGGCTTGTTTTTAGAATGCAATATAAATAAGTGGCAGGCCCAGAATTGAAACCCCAATTTCTAAAATGTTGTCCCTTTAGGGAATTTCCTGGCAGTTCAGTGAGTAGGACTCCATACTTTCACTGCCGAGGGCCTGGGTTCAATCCCTGGTGAGGGGAACTAAGGTCTCGCAAGCTGCGTGGCATGGCCAAAAATTTTTTTTAAATAATAAAAAATAAAAGGTTGTCCCTTTATAAGTCCACTAAGACTGACTGTTTTCATAAACTAACTCTTCTTGATATTTTAAAAGGCTATCCTTTAAATGTCATTTTATAGACCAAGGTACACAGGAACAAATTCTAAATACCACAGAAATACAACCAGGAGGAATCTGTAAACCCACGCAGAGAAACCCTAAAATATAAAATATATACCCGATCCATGTTCCAACTGATACAAGTCATGTTCCTAAAACAGAGATCTGTTCCCTCTCCTTCTCCAAAATCTTTTTTGCTCCTCTCGCACACAAATCAGACTCCAAATTTTTCAGCCCAGCATCCAAGCTCTTACATAATTTGATTCTTTCTGACTCTTCTCTCTCACTATATCCTCTCCTAACCTCAACACACACATACCCACGTAAAAGTTACACAAATTTCATTGGTTAATAGCTGTTCCCAGATCATTCCCTATCCCCTCCCACATCTGTACCTTCAAGCTCTTCCTCCTGTCTCGAACTCTCCTGTTACATAACCACCTATTCCAAATCTTGCCCAGCTTTCAAAATTTGGCTCTGATCCCACTTGCTTTAAGAAATAGGCTAAAATCTGCCCTCAAAGTAATATCTCCTTTTCCCACACTATCACAGCACTCCATTGTACCTGACAGAACTTAATACCGTCTGCTTTAGAGCATAATTTAAACATGTCTATCACTACTGTTTTCTTCTTTGTATCCCCTCACTGACCACCACAAAGAAATTAAATAGTTGTTGAATTAAACTGAAAGATTCTGATTGCTCAGCCTAGTGCAAAACAGCACCTAAGTATGTCAGACACTCAGTGTTTGCCAAATAAATGAATGTCTTATGTCTCAATCCAATGATCCTGTTCAAAGCAGGAAAATAATTATCTGTATTTTTAAAAGATCAATTGCAGCAAGAATTAAGTATCTAAAGTAATGAGAAACTTACCAGAGTAAATTTGAATCCTCTGGGAGAGGGGTGAAGTGTCAATTTTATACATGCAGGAAGCAGGCTCAAAAATGTAAAACAAAAGCTAAAAAATTAATAAAAATTAGACATTTGTTTTCTTTATAAAGGTATATAGCTAAAACAAAGAAACAATTTTTTAATGTAAGGGTCACATTACTTATCAACTTAAGTTGATTTCAAATTAAAGTTTTTATGTATTAAATAATAAATTCAAGACCAAATAACATTTTAATAAAATCCATACACTGAAATATGTACACACTTTAATATATACATGATTATATAAAATAGAACAAAATTTTATAGAACTAAATATTGCTTATGTTTTTTTAGTACTTAGCATCAATTATGGAAAAGATACAAAGATAGCTAAAAGTCAATTATCAAACAAGAAAACATAACCAGGTATAAAGAGACAATGCTATATTTGTAACACAAATATTCATAAAAGTTACTCAAAAGAGAACCTCTTTGGCCCTCAATTTCACAAAAGTTGATTATCTGATTTTCAAACCCATGATAAATCAGAAAGAACAAGCTAGAAAGAGAGTGGGAAGCTGCTAGAGCTTCTCCTTGCGATGGTTGATGGGCAAGGAGGAAAAAAGAACTCAACAAGCAGAGGAGTCTGGAGCCACTTAGT
Organism: Grampus griseus; assembly: GCF_964374135.1. NCBI lineage: Eukaryota > Metazoa > Chordata > Mammalia > Artiodactyla > Delphinidae > Grampus > Grampus griseus. The sequence continues at coordinate 129,317,812 of NC_139017.1, forward strand.
ACCAAGGCAAACAGTCTTTGAAAGCCCTGAAAACAAGTATTATAATGCAAAACAATAACTAATTTTCCCACTTGAGGAGGCTTTGTGGCTTCAGCTCGACTAGTCTGCTTCCTGTTACGGTGGGCTACAAAGGATACTCTCCAACCAAAAGAACTGGAGGAAACAGAAAGGCAGCACACACACACATACACACACCTCCCGGTTATTCAAACACTAATGTTGGTGCTGCTGTGAAGAGATCTGCAGATGTAATTAAAGTCCCTATTCAATTGATTTTAAGTTAATCAAAAGGGTGCGGCCTTGGGTGGTGCCTGAATCACCCGGAAGCCCTTTAAAAGGCTTAGGCCTTCCCTGAGATCAGACTCCAAACAGCAGTGGGGTCAGTACAGCTCTTCCTTCCCTCTAGACTGCCCCTCCTGAATGTCTGTCTTATGGACTGGCATTCAGTTTGCTTAGCCAGTCCCCCACAATTGTATAAGCCAATTCCTCATAATAAATTCACACACACATACACACACACACAGTGATCTCCTACTCATTCTCCTTCTCTGGTCGACCCTGACTGATACACCGCTGAAAATTATGACTCTTCAAGGTTATGTTAAATCATGTTTAATATACTGTTTAAGGAAGACGGAAGTAGGTAACAGTAACTTTCACATAAAATGTTTCAAATAAAAAAGTTCTGTTATACAGAGCAATGAGTTTACATTATGTGGACTATTCACTGATGAAGACTACCTTACTCCCTATGATGGCAGATAAATGAGGTATTGCCACGACACTTTTAGAGTAGCTTATAAAACACTATATACAAACTTGGTGTCTCTTACCTGATCATTAACTGGATGTGATGTGGCAGAATATCCCTGATCTTCAGAAAGACACTGAAGGTGCACCAAACATTGGCTACTTTATCCTTAAAAGAAATTTGTTAGTTTTACATTCTAGTATAATTGAAAGAAATATTAAACTCCATGAAGTACAGCCCATAATCTCTAAATAGATAAACTTTGGGGTCATGAGAAGCGCTTGTTCACAACTTCATAACTAAGTTGATTAAACTCTCTAAGGAACACATACACACACATTTTTCGCAATAGGAGGTGATCTAGCCAACCATAATTTAGATGCGCCCAAGAAATACTTAATATTTTTCGAAGAGCAGCACATTATTCCTAAATACTGAAGTTATTCATCTTTGGAAATTAGTTTCTAAGAAATCTTTACTTCATCTAATGTAGAACACATATTGTTTGACCCATTTTACCACACACCTGAAATCAGAGTAATCTATTAGCTAATCTCCAAAATATACAAACAGCTCATGGAGCTCAATATCAAAAAAACAAACAACCCAATTAAAAAATGGGCAGAAGACCTAAATAGACATTTCACCAAAGAAGACATACAGATGGCCAAGAGGCACATGAAAAGATGCTCAACATCTCTAATTATTACAGAAATGCAAATCAAAACTACAATGAGGTTATCACCTCACACCAGTCAGAATGGCCATCATCAAGAAACCTAAAAACAGTAAATGCTAGAGAGGGTGTGGAGAAAAGGGAAACCTCTTGCACTGTTCGTGGGAATGTAAATTGATACAGCCACTGCGGAGAACAGTATGGAGGTTCCTTAAAAAACTAAAAGTAGAACTACCATATGACCCATCAATCTCACTACTGGGCATATACCCAGAGAAGACCATAATTCAAAAGAACACATGTACCCCAATGTTCATTGCAGCACTATTTACAGTAGCCAGGACATGGAAACAACCTAAATATCCAATGACAGATGAATGGATAAAGAAGATACATATATACAATGGAGTATTACTCAGTTATAAAAAGGAATGAAGTTGCATCATTTGTAAAGATGTGGATGGACCTAGAGTCTGTCATACAGAGTGAAGTAAGCCAGAAAGAAAAACAAATACTGTATATTAACACATATATGTGGAATCTAGAAAAATGGTACAGATGAAACTATTTGCAGGGCAGGAATAGAGACACAGACATATAGAGAATGGACATGTGGACACAGAGGGGAAGGGGAGGGACAAATTGGGAGATTAGGATTGACATATATACACTCTACCATGTGTAAAACAGATAGCTAGTGGGAACATGCTATAAAGCACAGGAAGCTCAGCTCAGTGCTCTGTGACGACCCAGATGGGTGGGATTGTGGGGAGAGTGGGAAAGAGGTACAAGAGCGAGGGGATACAGGTATACATATAGCTGATTCACTTCATTGTGCAACAGAAACTAACACAACATTGTAAAGCAATTATACTCCAATTAAAAACAAATAAATAAAAAGAAAGTAACTATCACCGGCAACTGTACCATCCTACTTCCCTCTGTCGGGCCAATGAAATTGCTCTTCAGATTTTGAGGGCAACGAGTGAGTGAAGGTAACCAACAGCACCATCAAAAGTGTATGACACTCATTTTTATACTTATCATGATAAATACCATTTCTGAAATACTAGGTTAGCCAAAAAGTTCGTTTGCGTTTTCTGTAAAATATTATGGAAAACCCTGAACAAACTTTTTGGCCAACCCAATAGAAGGCAAGGCAAATAACCAGGCAGCTTACATGGAGAACTAAACTCTTCTTTATATAGGTATTAAGGTTAGAGGATATATAAAGAAGTTAGGAGCACAATTCTCAAAGTTCAAATTACAGCTCTGCCATGCAAAAGCTATATGAATCTCTGACCTCCATTTTCTGATCTGTAAAGTGGGTATAACAGCTACTTCAGCACTATGGTTAAGGATCAAATAAAATTACATGTGAAGTGCCTGGTACCTAGTAAGAAAGTGGTGGTGATAGCAATAGTGTTTATTTATGATTATCAGTACTATCACTATCATCATCCCCATTGACATACAGGGCACACATTTCTGTTCCTTCACAACACCAAATTCTTTCTTAGCCTCTTTCAAAATGCTGGTTCCATCCTCCCACAGATCCACTGAAAAATACTCTATAGCATTTCATATACTCAAAAACTAGAAAGATATATATGCTTTTCTAATTCTTTTTAAAAGAAATATTTATTCAAAAGCAAATTATCTATAAATATGTTGTCTCTGTCTAACTTTATTAAAAGACCTTTTTGTTTCAGAAAAATGGTTTGTTTAATTTAATTACTAACTCTAAATCAAATTATCCATGCAATAAAAATTTAACAAGAGTGATTAAGCTGGCATTAAATGAAATGAAATGAATGATTCTCATTAAAAATTACTATGGATGAAAGCTATATACCTCATAAGGAATTATGAGATCTTTCTGAAGCAAACATGATTATTAGTTTAATAAATAATTTCCTAGGACTAAAAAAAGAATATAAACCAAAAAAACCCCACAAAGCTGTTACCTTTGTAGCTGCAACTTCTCATGCTGTCTTTCATTATGAACCCTATTTCATTAGAAAAATGTATAACTGAATTATGGATCTCAGGATGACATAAATATTACCTATTTGTACAATGTACTGGAAAATGCCAGATGAGCTATAGCTTAGGTACCAGATTAAATAACTGGCAAGGAATGACTGCAGGAGGAGAGCAGCTGAAGTGCTTCTACATGAAATCCCCAAAGGTCACAGGGAAGGTACTGTAACAGAAAGGAGCGAGAGAAGTTTTTAAACATGCCTCAAATAATCCACGATCAACTGGGAAGAGTCTTCTTAGAACTTGCAGGGTTTGTTCCCTTTCTGTAAAGAATGGCAGCCAGCAGAGAATGAAGGAAGCCACAACAGTACAAGCCAGTTTAATCAACAACACAAACCTAGAACAAAAACAAAGGGAACTGGTAAGATAGGGAGAGGTTAGTAATTCTGAGAAATCAATCTGCGTCTCATTACAATAAATATAATAAATGCAAATGTATAGTAATGTATAGTAAAAATGTATAGTAAAAATTTATGCCACCAATACGGGTTTAAGATGAGAGTCTACTTAAATCAGAGTTAAGAAATTCACAACTATTAAGATGTGCAATTCCCCAACATGAAGACTATCACCATCCTTCTTAACATTTAACTTAGATGCCATTCCTATGCAGCTATGAAGAAAAATGTCAAATTGGGATGTATTTCTAATAAGTATATAATGTAATATGCTCTAAAGGGATGAAATCCTACAGCAATGTTCTAACAAGCCAATTCACATTACCTCCAGTAAATATACATCGGTCAAAATATTTCTCTAGTTAGGAAGATTTAAAATACAATAATATAGAACATGACTTGATCTCTCTTTCCATTTACTCCATAGCCACCAACACATTAATCAGAAATCACCAGAAGGCAAAGGTAAGTATGCCAAATAAATTATCTGAAGTAATTTGTTGAATTCTGTTGTTTAAAAGACACTCACCCTTTTCCTTTGAGGCCTTTCTTAAAACACTTGCCAAGTAAAAAACAAAAAAATGGCAAGGAGTGGTAAAGTTCCATCTGCTTATAATTTATAGCTAAGCAAAACGCCAGGGACCCCAGCAGGTCCCAGTCGTAAGATACTCCAAGAACACCCCACAAGGCAAAGCCAAGACTCACAGAATTATATATGTTCCTGTGTCAAGGAATTATCTCAATAATTAAAAGAGACAGATTTTGCATTTTATAGAACATTTTTCTTATGTGATTTTGTAATGACACATTAAAATGAAAACGATTTCTAAATAAAACCTGAAAAGTATTGAATTGATAAACAAATTTGAAATTATATGTAGTGGCTTCAAATATATTAAATCTACTACTAAACAGAGTAACTGATTTGTTTAGGTTTAAAAGAGCTCTAAATAGTTAACACATAGCTTTGTTTTCTGCTAGGCTATTTCACAATATTACTATAACACATACCAAAATCAATGCTCCAAAAGTTAAAAAAAACCACCAAACTTACTGATATCACTATTTTTCCTCTATAATATGCATCAATGATATAAATTAATATATGTGCTTGATTAGAAACTAATAACACTTATATGAAAACAATATCACAACTAGATTTTCAGTTGAAAACGGTGAGCTGAGTACTCATGTTTACCTCCTCTCCTTCCTGAGACCCCCTTAAAATAATAGGGAATTTTTTAAAGTATAAATTCACAGCCATAAAGGGAACAGGAAGACACATTACAAGAGATGAAGATTTCAACACATTTCTAGAAGATGGAAAGAGGACAGAGAAGTGGCAACAAATAAACTAGAAGAAGCCACAGCTTAGTGAATGCACAGAGGGAGCTCAGGCTAGCAAGGAGCCAATCCACCCTACAAGCCCCAGAGAATTGTGGAAACAAGCAGGTTGGAGTGCTTGAGTATGTTGAAGACAAAACAAGAGGATGCACTGAAAACTCCTAGATGGAGATGTCAAATCCCACCTCACTCCTTTGCAAAGATTATCTGGCAGCCAAAACATTTACTACCAGGCAACAAAAGAAGGAATATTTCTCCAAAGAAATGGAATAAACTATCTGAGCAACTAGTGTAGAAGTCAACACTATAGTATAAATTCCTCCACACTGTGACATTTAAGGATCCCAGAGTACTGGCCAGAATCCTGCCATGTACCCTATAGTGGACCAAATGTATAGAAAGCTCACATGCAGCTTTCTCTTCTGCCTTATTCTTAGAATAAACACCAGGATCAAATAGACATATAAGGAACACCTATGACAGAAAAAGGACCAAAGTGAAGAGGAGAAAAGACTGACCCCTAGGAGAATGGAAATAATTCAGGGAACAGTGGGGAAAAAGAAGAGTAAACTGAAATTTAAGATATTAAATGCTTAACAGAACAAATGAAATTTAATTGAAGTGTTATTCATAAAGCAAGACAATCTTCAAAACTATAAAACAAAATGACAAAGAGATGCTCAAGATGGAGCTGAAAGATCTAATATCTGTCTAATAAGCTCAAGAAAGAAGGGAGAGAATTATCAAAAAAAATAATTTATGAGAATTTCCCAGAACTGAAGAACATGAGTCTTCAAAATGAATGACCCATAGTGTCCAAAACAACTGTCAAAAATACCTTTGCCCAAACAAATCATTATAAAACTTCAGAGCCCGAAAAGTAACAAATAGGAACAACAAAAGAGCAGCAGCAGTAACAGTCAGTAATAGCGATAAATACTTATGTAGTGCTTAGTACCTCCCAAGTACTGCTTTAAATGCTTTACAAATATGAATTCATTTAATTCTCAAAAAGCTTAAAAAGTAAGGGTTAATATCATCTCCATTTTACAAATGAGGAAAGTAAAGTAAATAGTGGTTAAAAAAAGGTGTCCCTACAAAATGACATAATCCCCAAAGCTTCCAGAGTTTGATTCAAATCACGGAGAAGATACCACTACGAATTTACCAGAATGGTTAAAAGGAAAATAACTGACAACTGGTGAAGGTGAACACCTGGGACTCCTACACCATTGCTAACAAGAGTATTAACTGGTAGATCATGCTTAAAAACCATATGGGAATATCTAAAATTAAGCAAGTGCACACCCTATAATTCAGCAATTCCACTCATAAGAAATATATTTACATGTGTACAAAGAGATATTTACAAGAAAGGTCAAAGCAACATAGTCATCATAGCCAAAACCTGGAAACACTCCAATGTCTATCGAATAAAATCATGTGTATTCATGCAATAGAATATTATAAAGCAATGAAAGAGAACGAACTACAGCTACATACAACTACACGAATAACTCACAAACAGAATGTTGAACCAAAACACCAAGCACAAAGGAATACCTACTGTGTTGTCTTTTTTTTTTTTTTTTTTTTTGCGGTATTCAGGCCTCTCACTGTTATGGACTCTCCCGTTGCAGAGCACAGGCTCCGGACGCGCAGGCTCAGCGGCCATGGCTCACGGGCCCAGCCGCTCCGCGGCATGTGGGATCTTCCCGGACCGGGGCACGAACCCGTGTCCCCTGCATTGGCAGGCGGACTCAACCACTGCGCCACCAGGGAAGCCCTGTGTTGTCTTTTTCATAGAAAGTTCAAAAAAGGGGGAGAACCAAACTATAGTACTAGCAGTCAGTTACGTGGCTATCTTTGAGAAAGGAAGAGAGAGAACTACTTGGGATGCGTACAGGTGTGGTTTTGGATACTGGCAATGTTCTATTTCTTGACATGGATAATAGCCAATTCATTTACATTTTGTGTACTTCTCTGTATGAGAATATTTCAAAGTAAATATAGTATTAAAAAAATCTTGTAGGGCTTCCCTGGTGGCGCAGTGGCTGGGAGTCCGCCTGCCGATGCAGGGGACACGGCTTCGTGCCCCGGTCCGGGAAGATCCCACATGCCGCGGAGCGGCTGGGCCCGTGAGCCATGGCTGCTGAGCCTGCGCGTCCGGAGCCTGTGCTCCGCAATGGGAGAGGCCACAACAGTGAGAGGCCCGCGTACCGCAAAAACAAAAACAAAAATCTTGTAAACAACTTTTTTCTTTTCTTTATTATCAGTGTTCTTGATATTATCAAACTATCTAAAAGCCATGATCCTATAATGCCAAAAAAAAGGGCTCAATTAGGAAAGAGGACTGAATAAAAAATATGATGGAAGTAACTACCTATTTGAATATTTTTGCAAGTCCTTTGACAGATACACATTTTAATTTTATAAGTAAAACAGATTGGCACCAAAAGGAAAAAATATTAATTAAGCAATCATGGTGTGGATTATTTATTTTCCTTTGGGACAGATAGTAATATTTAATACATTAGAAGACAAACTGGAGAGCCATGTACAGATTTTATCAACTTTCCTCTATAATTTGTTTATTTGAATGTTCCCTATTTTAGGTATCAAAAATTACACACATAAAATCCACATAGATTTATTCAATTTTAGTTTCCTAAAGCTCCCAGCTACCACTATCTGTTAGAGAAACATTTTGTTTTAAAACTCAAAAACTGGAAGACTGTTTTTGTCAGCATCAGAAAACATTTACAAAAGATAGAAAATGTTTCACCTTTTCAGAATTAGCTCCAGAACAGCTGATCAGTTACCAACATTCTGTTCCCAATCCAAACAGTTGTGAAAAAACATTGCTACTTTTAATTTGTACTTTACCCTTCAACTAAACACTTGCTGAAGAGATTCTTTTACCATTTTAAAAATGGTTTATATAAGCAAGAACCCTAGTAAATAAGACATAACTAGATGACAACATTATACAAACTGAGCCTAGATTTCATGATATGCATCTGACTTCATTTCTAAATTAGTAAAGGATACTGAAAATGTCCATAGTCGATAAGAATAAGGCCTGGATACAGCAATATGCATAATGCATTAGCAATCTGTAAAGAAAATTATTGTGAAATAAGAAAGTAATCTGTTACTTGAATCAAACCGGGTAAAAGTGTAGTTTCATTTAACACAGTAGCAAATGTTCCCCTCTTACCTTCTATTTATCGAAATACTCCATTTTTATAAAGCAACTCTTTAAACACTAAAGTCTTCATGGAAGTGACATAGTATACTTCAGTAAAAAGGAAAAAAATCCCTAAAAGGTGTTTGTCTGAGAAAGCACTTTTAGATATATAAATCAGATAAATTAATCTAATGATTAATCTATATAAAATGACCAAAGAGAATAGTCATGGGACTTCCGTGGTGACTCAGTGTTTAAGAATCAGCCTGCCAATGCAGGGGACACGGGTTCGAGCCCTGGTCCAGGAAGATCCCACATGCTGCGGAGCAACTAAGCCCGTGCACCACAACTCCTGAGCTTACACTCTAGAGCCCACAAGCCACAACTACTGAGCCCATGAGCCACAACTATACTGAGCCTGCACACTTAGAGTCCACAAGCCACGACTACTGAGCCTGCACACCTAGAGCCCGTGCTCTGCAACAAAGTGAAGACACCACAATGAGAAGCCCGCACACTGCAACGAAGAGTAGCCCCCGCTCACCGCAACTGAGAAAGCCTGCACGCAGCAACAAAGACCCAACGCAGCCAATAAATAATAAATAAATAAAATTCTAACACAAACCATTTGATTTTTTTTTTAAAAAAGAGCATATTTGTTAACTGTGAATATGAGAATATATCGCAACTTTTCAAAATGACTTTCAGTTGTCATTCTCACAAGCCAACTCAAAATTCAGATTTACCAGTTAAGCAATAAATTTAGCATGCTGTGCAATTCAGCAGTATATAACTTCTAAAATTCAGTGCATCTTATTCCTATATTTGGACATTAAAATAATTACTCTAAGATAAGTTAATGTTTCTAAATGAAAATTGACAGAAGATATACTGTTCCCTATTATCTATTCCCAAAAGCATGACTTCCTTAAGCTCTACACTTAATAGTTAAGGCAATAAAACATTTCAGAGATGAAATGTCAGCTTACTTCAAAACATACCTTTTTCTTAGTTGAGATTTCTTTTAAACAACAGCAGTACAAAACCACTGCAGGTATGTAAATCAGCAAATCAGCAATTAACACTGAAAAAACAAGCAAATGATTTTATGCGTTGAGTCCATCAGGGTCTACTATAACCTATTAACAGCCTTCCTCCAACCCCGAGTGGGAATTCTATTAACACAAGGTTCCTACCCACTCTGGACAAGTCCTTTCCACGTTGAGCACTTTCCATTCCCTTCACCTGTGCCTAATTTCAACTGATACAGTACTAGAGTCTCTTAATTTTCCCTAACAAATTCACATATTAAATCAATTAGCTGTATCTAAAACCAGTTCTCTCTTTGCTCTGACTTGGACATAAAAATTAAGAATACTCAAAGCAAGGGAAGGAAACTTTTATTTTCCCCTCAATATCTGTATACTCCAAATTTTCTTATGTGAACAATACCTCAAATGTGGAGATGCATAGGAGAATCTTTTTTAATGTGAATATTTATAAAAATTCATAAATTTTTGCTAATTAATGCCTACAAAGAGCTTGATAGGTCCAGGTGAGGAGGAAACTGAAAAAAAGTGGGAAAAAAAATAAAGCAATTCATAATTCTGAATGTTCAGTCCTTTTAGAACAAAGAAAAACTAATATATTAAGTTCTTCAACAGTACAACATAGCTATCCAAAAAGCCTATTTTTTTCTTGTACCACACATATATATTTGTGCACAATAAGATAAATGATAGTAAACTGTCAGTGTTAGATGCATTCAATCCTATTTTCAGCTCCAGATGCCACATTTTAGATGACACTAACAAACTGTAACATATTTGAAGGAGCACAACCAGAGGCCTCAAAACCATAATCACATTCAAGAAACTGGTCGTCTAAGAAACAGCTAAAGTATTTACGAATGTTCAACCTCGAGAGGGGATGACTTCAAATGTCTGGAGGGTGTTAGATATATAAAGGATCGGACTTGTTCTATGTAGCCCAAGGAAACAGAACCTAAAATGACTAGTGAAGGTTCAATATAAGAAGGAAATTTCTAATGACTGGGGCTCTCTGAAAATAGAATAGAGTCTCTAAAGGCTGTAAGTTCCCTGCAGATACAGGTATTGACTCAGAAGCTAAATATCATGTGGTGAGTATGTGGTTCAAAAAGGATTAAAGCATTGGGAAGAGGGAGTGGTGTGGGAGAGGGAAAGACAGGCAATACAGGTTATCTCTTGCGCCTGATATTCCATGACTGGATGAATAGTAAAGAGAAGAAACCCTGACTAGATTTAGACTAATTAAGGAAAAGACCCAGGCTAGCATTAAAGCCTAAGTCTTGTAAAGCTTTTAAAGAAATTTAAGCTTATTACTTTCAACTTTTAAACAGCACACAATAAATGCTCAATAAACATTTGTTGTAAAGATTAATTTAGCAACACTGCAAAGCAATACAATATATGACATTCAGCTGTAATTCACTGTAAAAGTGAAAGGGATTTATTAAAGCAACAGCCTAAACAAATAAAACTTTAATTTAGAGCTAACCAACTTCAGGTGAGCTATTAATATTAGCCTCACTTTACTAGGCCTCAGTTTCCTCAGCTTAAAGTAAGGATAACAACAGTATTTACCTCATTTGCGTGTCCAAATTATTAAGAGAGATAATAGTAAATGTAAAGCACCCAGAATTATTAGTTTCTACCCTTTTGTTTTTTAGCTTACATATACATTTGCTCACATATTATACATATATATGCATATTTATAGTTACACAACTATAAAAGTAAGGACAATAATAGAACCTGTCATCAGTTCAAAAAAAATTTTAATCAAATTTTACACTCAATGCCTATTGCTCTTTTACCTGTTGCACGCATGAAGAGCTTATGTGCCTGACTCTCATATCCACGTGATGTATGGAGAGCAATCCAGTCTGGATTTATAAACTTTGCCCTGCAAATTAAACATATGTACATGCACTTTATTCCCCATTACTTTTAGCAGTAAGGACATCTGAGGACATATGAATCTATTTTGAGAAGTTGCCATTGCTCCTATAAAGCAATGGAGTTAAGGCTTAAGCTTTACTCTTTGTATTTAACCATGTGAAACTAACGCTATCAGAATCTGCCATGCTTATCTTCCAACAAACCCATGTAGCGTGTTAACTAAAAGCCCTACCTTCATGATTCTTCCAGTGTGAAAACAATCTGATGTCACATTTCATTTATTAAACATATACTTTGTAAAGAGCAATACACTAATATTGACAAGAGGATCATAGTTTTATAATTTATAATCTTTTCAGTTATCATAATAGGCTACAATAAATAGCTATTAATCATAAATCCTTGCATAAAACTGAACATAATTATTAAAGATAAATTAAGTTTTCAATCATATTACATTCTCCAGAACACTGCAAAGTATATCTGATTATCCTGAAGTTTGGAAACTTATTTTTAATCCAGGACGCTAATTTTTACAAAATATGAAATAGAACAAATAAAATGAGTTCAGAAGATAATGTGAAGAAGTTCCTCAAATTTCTGCTGATACACTTCAAGTCTGAAATGGAATACCAGGACAGAGTAGAACTGGTTCTCCACTAAATAGAAGCACCTAATCTTCTATAAACCATTCCATTTCTGTAAAAGAAAAAGGAATTCCAATCCCGATCTTCAATCATAAGTGAAACACTACGGTACTTCTGGTTTCTTACTTGACAGGTTAGTCAGAATACCATTTAGACCTTTATTTCTCATTTACTTTGGGCCATTCCAGGAAAAAAGCTTTTCTATGCACAACTAACCATATTAGATATATTTCTCAGTAATCCATGCATAGTTGGTAACATCTCTACTTCAAAACAAAGCTAGATTTTTGCATCTCTTTCTAGACTTTCCTCCAAAAAAATTATGAAAATAGTCAAACTCTGATAAACTTTCCTATAAACCAATTATAAAGGTATGGTGCTCTACAAACCATAATACAATAGTAGCTACAAACGATTTCTTCTCTATTCAACAAACTCTTCCTTACTACATCTGCTAAGGGCATAAATATTTAAAGTTATGTTAAGGAAGAAAAACTTACACATATGCACATAAAAGACTATGATAAGCTGTAAGAGGTGGATAGTCCAATCCCCAATACTGTAAGTTGTTATCACTGCCGTTAAAATACCTGAAGAAAAAGGAAAAAGAAAGCGCCATTCCAGCAATCAATATTCAAGAAATACTTATATTTAATATCTCACTTCATTTAACTTAACATGAAAAAATGTTATACAAGGTTAAAAAAAAAATTCATCTAAACTTCTCCCCTCTCCTAAAAATTTTTGTGAACTCACAATTAAAAGTTGTTTTTGAGTAGTGTGACTAAATAATTTATTGTCTAAACCAAGGTACTCTTAAGAAAGAAGCTGTAAATAATTAAGCCATAACAATAGAGGCAAACCAAGATTCTCACAGGCAAACCGGAACTTGTTATCACTCTACTATTAGTAAACTTAATGACCAACACTTATACAAAAGAAAGTATGCAGCAAAAAGAGAATTTGCTTCTGACAGTCTAAAAAATTAAAGAAACAATATGAAATCACAATTTAAATAAAAAATGAATGTCAAAGACCATGTAAAGATTTGGTTTACAAAGAAAGAAATATTGCATGAAACAGGTATACTTTCATTAATAACACTTTGAACACAATTCAACCAACATGTAATGAGAGCCTATTACATGCAAAATTCTGTAAATTAAGGAAGAAAGCTAGATCTAATGTTCATAACTTAACAGGCTCCTCTAACTGGTCAGAATGGGAAGGAACGAAATTATATTCAAGAGTGTTATCATTAACTTCAAAATGTAATTTTTTCTAACATATCATGAGTATTTTTGCTTTTTACAAAAAAAACCTTTAATTTAAAATAGTTCCAGGACTTCCCTGGTGGCACAGTGGTTAAGAATCCACCTGCCAATGCAGGGGACATGGGTTCGAGCCCTGGTCCAGGAAGATCCCACATGCCATGGAGCAACTAAGCCCGTGCACCACAACTACTGAGCCTGCGCTCTAGAGCCCACGAGCCACAACTACTGAGTCCGCGTGCCACAACTACTGAAGCCTGCGCGCCTAGAAACCGTGCTCCGCAACGAGAAGCCACTGCAATCAGAAGCCCACACACTGCAACGAAGAGAAGCCCTCGCCCATCACAACTAGAGAAAGCCCGTGTGCAGCAATGAAGACCCAACACAGCCAAAAAAAATTTTTATTAATAATAAATAAAATTTAAAAATAAATAAATAGCTCCAAACTTAAAAGTTTCAAGAACAGTTCAAAGAGCTTCTGTACATCAACTGTAAAAATTTATTTAACGAAAGACACCATAAGAAAAATTCAAAGACAAGAACAAACAGAAAGAAGATATTTATTTTATACATATGCACACACCAAAAACTGATTAAAATATAGAATACTATTGTATACTGTTGAATACTGTGGCAGACAGATTTTAAGGTCATCCCCATGAAACCATCTCCTGGTGTTCCTGCCTTAAGTGTGTACAATCAATCCCCTCCCCTCAAGTGTGGGCAAGACCTGTGACTTGCTTGTAAACAACAAAATACGACAAACGTGATAGGATGGTCACGCCTATGCTTATGTTTTATGTATATGTAAGATTCCATCTTGCTGGCTAAGCTACAGAGACTCCCTTTCACTGGCTTGGAAGAATCAAGCTGTCATGTTTTAGTAAGTGGGCATACTGGAGAAGCCACATGGCAAGAAACTGCAAGTAGACCCTAGGAAATAAAGGTAGCTTCCAACAAGAAACCAAAGCCCTTAGTCTTGTAAATGCAAGGAAATTAATTCTGCCAATAACTTGAGGGAACTTGAAAACAGTTCCTTCCCCAGTTGAGCCTCTGATAAGACTGCAGCCTCAGATGACAACTGGACTGCAACCTCCTGAGACCCTCCCTGATCATAATATTGAACTAAGCTGTGCCCAGACTTCTAACCTAAAGAAACTACAATAATAAGTGTGTGTTTAAGTAAGTACCATTTATGGTCACTTGTTAACACAGCATAGAAAATTAATGTAATTGTTTATTTTAAAATCATATAAATCATTACAAAAAAGATCAGCAATCCATCAGAAACATGGGGGAAATATATAAATATGCAAATTTGAGAAAAAGTATGGTCAGTAAATATATTAAAAGATACTCAACAACACAAGTACTCAAGGAAATGGAAATTTTAGAAGTCTGGTGTTAATTGTTATTATTAAATATTGGTAAGGGTATATGGATAGAGATATTCTTGTGTTGGTATCCATTAAAACTGGCTACTTTAGAGATTCCACTTCTAGGAATCTACCTAGGAAAAACTCGTACACATGTACACAGGAGAAATGTACTTTATCATTCACCTACTAAAAGATATTTAGAGTGTTTCAGGCTTCTCATAATTATAAACAATGCTGAAATAAAGTCATTCCCACAATTCCTGACTTATAAACCTGTGATTTTTTTTAAAAAGCAACATGCTCGGGCTTCCCTGGTGGCGCAGTGGTTGAGAGTCCACCTGCCGATGCAGGGGACACCGGTTCGTGCCCCGGTCCGGGAGGATCCCACATGCCACGGAGCGGCTGGGCCTGTGAGCCATGGCCGCTGAGCCTGCGCGTCCGGAGCCTGTGCTCCGCAATGGCAGAGGCCACAACAGTGAGAGGCCCGCGTACCACAAAAAAAATAAAAATAAAAAAAATAAGGTATTCCTATTATTCCTGCCTTGAACATGGTTGTACAAAGTCACAGTGCTGATAGCCCTGGCAGTCATCTATTGATCATGGGGTGAAAAGCCTCAGGCTGAAAAGCCAACATGCCAAGAAGAATGAATGAAAGAGAAAAAAAATGGAAAAGCCTGAGTCCTTGATTGCTATTATTTTTTAAATATTTATTTATTTATTTGGTTGTGCTGAGTCTTAGTTGCAGCACGCAGGATCTTCGTTGAGGCATGTGGGCTCTAGTTCCCTGACCAGGGATCGAACCCAGGCCCCCTGCATTGAGAGTGCGGAGTCTTGACCACTGGACCACCAGGGAAGTCCCTTAATTGCTATCATTGAGCCAGTTTACCAGCCCTGCAAAGACCTACTTATTAAGTTAATTATTTTATTGCTTAAACTACTATTACTTAGGCTTTCTACTACTTGATGCCAAAAGTACTCCTGACTTCACACATAAGGAATTGTCATTATAAAATTAAAGAAAAAAAGTTCAATTTTCCTCTATTACTTATAACTATGTGTATTGACGTGGAATAAATGTTTAAATTTAGAATTATAAAACTGACTTTTTTTTTTACAAATTTATTTATTTATTTATTTTTGGTTCATTGTGTCTTCGTTGCAGTGCACAGGCTTCTCACTGCGGTGGCTTCTCTTGTTGTGGAGCACAGTCTCTAGGCACGTGGGCTTCAGTAGTTGTGGCAGACGGGCTCAGTAGTTGTGGCTCTCAGGCTCTAGAGTGCAGGCTCAATAGTTGTGGTGCATGGGCTTAGCTGCTCCGCAGCATGTGGGATCTTCCCGGACCAGGGCTCAAACCTGTGTCCCCTGCGTTGGCAGGCAGATTCTTAACCACTGTGCCCCCAGTAAAGTCCCAAAACTGACATTTTAAAAGTTTACCTCATAGATCCTGATTTCACATTTTAGACAACTTTGTCACTTGAAAGTTTTGAGTACACTATGGCTAACTTTCTAGATGAAGACAGAAAGATTTCACTCTTGGAAAAAAAAATTTTTAATATTTATTTATTTGGCTGCATGGCATTTTAAGTTGCCGCATGCGGTATCTTTAGTTGCGGCATGCAGGATTTTTAGTTGTGGCATGTGGGCTCTTAGTTGCATCATGTGGGATCTAGTTCCCTGACCAGGGATTGAACCAGGGGTCCCCTGCATTGGGAGCACGGAGTCTTAACCAGTGGACCACCAGGGAAGTCCCCACTCTTGGAAGACTGAAGTTAAATGAGAAACCATTCCTCAGCCACATTGCTAGGTAACAATAATGGTAAACTAATCAAATTTGACAAAATTAGCCAAAAAATTCAGAATATTAGAAATGTTATTTCCAATATAGATTTATATCCACTGTTGATAACAGTGAACCTGTCCCAAGGATATATTTTCTGTTTTATAAACTGTGCCATTGAGATATATCTTTTTCAATGATAGTCATTATGAATCATACAGCAATGAACTTCAAACTAGGGGAAAAAAAAGAAATCACACCATTTAAACATTAGAACTCGGCACTTTCACTGCCATGGCCTAGGTTCAGTACTGGGTCAGGGAACTAAGACCCCACAAGCTGCGCAGTGAGGTCAAGTAAATAAATAAACAAACATGCACACACCTATTAAAAAAAAAGAATAGTATCAAATATTCAGCTGACCTCTATTTTAAATACTCCAAACTTGGACTAGGTAGGGTACAGCCAAACTATTAATAGAGAGTTTAATATGAAGTTCTTGTATGTAACTCTCTCAGAAAGGAGTTATATAAAAGCAGTGACCAGGGCTTCCCTGGTGGCGCAGTGGTTGAGAGTCCGCCTGCCGACGCAGGGGACGTGGGTTCGTGCCCCAGGGGTCCCACATGCCGCGGAGCGGCTGGGCCCGTGAGCCATGGCCGCTGGGCCTGTGCGTCCGGAGCCTGTGCTCCACGGCGGAAGAGGCCACGGCGGTGAGAGGCCCACGTGCCACAAAAAAAAAAAAAGCAGTGACCAAAGCAATCAACAGAACAATATAAACAGTTTGTATAGCCAGGTTTAATCAATAATCTACCAAGCACCTAATAAGTAAAAAAATACTGTCATCAATTGTTATCAGAATGTGTTCAACAAAAATGACACTGCATGGATTTCTGTGAGATATAACTACAGTTAACATTTATTGAGAACTCATTACACTTCAGGCACTGGTCTAAAGTGCTTTAAATGAATCATTTTATTCAATCCTCACAATAATCCAGTGAAATATGTATTCTATTATTTCCATTCTATGAGTGATAAAACTGTGGCAGAGATAGTTAAATAACTTGCAAAATCTCACACTGCTAGTAAAGGGTACAAGCCTTGATCTGAAGTCTGGCAGTCTGACTCTAGCCCTACACTCTTCACCACTAAGCTACTGCTTTTTTTTCATCTCATATGTTCCTTACAGGAGGAAGCTTTGCGAAACCTCCAGAAGAAATACTCTTAGTCCACAAACTGCCACAGTTTATGTCCTGAGGAGCTTCCATGGCATACAGTGTCCTATCCTCAAAGTTCTAGTTCAGCACTAGATTCCAGCTGGTAACTAAATATATGGGTAACTTTCAGGAGGATGAAATTTCAAAATGAACCGACAATACACAGGGTAACATATGTGACATCAGTATACAGGAAGATGAGGATTCTGAAGATGAAGAAATAGCATATTTTCCTTTTAAGTATCTTCAAATAATCTACATTAACTGACCGATAAACAATAAAATCAAGTTAAAATTATCCATACCATTGTTTGATCGGTAAATTAATAGTAATCTCCTGCCAGTGTCTCTGAGCTTCATAATCACCAAACATAGGGGGCTTTCCAGCACCTAAGATGAAAGGTAAAAAAACCAAAATAAAAATACACTTTAGTATATCAGTGATTTTATTTCCTTATGAAATAAAATCCTTATGAAATTTTTCTAAATTATAGAGATAGTATAGGTGGAGGAAAAGAACACAGAAGTTACCTAAAAAGTCAGAGAGATGAAGTCTGAATCCTAGCACTGCTAGCACACTGAGTGACTGTGTAACCCCGAGCAAATGACTTAACCTCCCTAAGCCTCAGTACATTAAAAACAGAATCAATACTGTCACCTAAAGGACTGTTAGAATAAAGAAAATAATGAACATAAAACAACCTGTATAGTACCTGGCACACATAAACATTCAATAAATATTGTTAACATTAATTAGTTATTAACATTAGTTTTTTTTTTTTTTTTGGTCATGCCACGTGGCATGTGGGATCTTAGTTCCCCAACCAGGGATCAGACCTGCACCCCTGCATTGGAAGCACAGAGTCTTAACCACTGGACCACCAGGGAAGTCCCTTAATTAGTTTTTAATTAATTAGTTGATAATACTAATCATAAGATATCCAAGTTTATTTTTACTTCATGAGAAAGACTGTCAACTATACTGTCCAATAAGTATCATAAAACAATAATAATAACAAATGTCTATATTTTACCAAGGACTTTTACAAGCTAAATATAAATAACTTAAGGTCAAGTACAGAACCAAAAACGGACTATATATTGCAAAGACATTGGTTAGGTCAGGCTTTGATGTCAAATGAGTTATATAAAAACTGCCACGGGCTTCCCTGGTGGCACAGTGGCTGAGAGACTGCCTGCCGATGCAGGAGACACAGGTTCGTGCCCCGATCTGGGAAGATCCCACATGCCGCGGAGCGGCTGGGACTGTGAGCCATGGCCGCTGAGGCTGCGCGGCCGGAATCTGTGCTCCGCAACGGGAGAGGCCACAACAGTGAGAGGCCCGCGTACCGCAAAAAAAAAACAAAAACAAAAATCAAACAAAAACTGCCACTTTATAGTTTTTTTTTTACTTCAAAATTACAAATAAGGGATAATGGATCTTTAATAACTAACAATTGACAGTGTCTACTACATACCAAATACAACAATGGAGCAGTTATTATTATCATCCCCACTTTACAGCTAGCAAAACAGAGGCAACGGTCACCCAGGTAATGAATAGCAGAGTCTGGACTGGAACCCAGGCAGACTGGCTCCATAATCCATGTTCTGGGCTCCTACTGTGTATTGCCTCACAACTTGGTTAAGGTAGGTTGTTAACCTTAAATCATTTTAAATGATATAAAGGTAATTCCATTTAGTAAATAGTAAACAACCACTATTTAGCTAGCAGTTGACTACAAAACTGTGAGAAGGCCCAAATAGGTATAGTACAGACACAGGTTTCTTAATCAGCAAGTGAAAATCACATATAGTCAAATATATTCATTAATCCATTGGGAAGGTGTGCCACATTGGTGAATGATATGTTACCAATCACCGAACTCTAACCCAGACGTCCTCCAGCGTTAGAACACTACATTAAGTAGATTTTTTGCATTTAACAGCTGTATTATACCACTATTCTTTAAATGCTAGCATCTCCACCCAAGGAGATACTCCCAAGTATGAGATAATCATGGGAAAAGCAGATTAACATCTCCAAAGCACATACACATTGAGTGACTGCCGCAAAACATTACCCACAGTACAGGCACATGTATACACACACACAAACCTACCGCTGTCTCTCTCTTAGAAAGTACCATATCTTATTCATTTTTGCATTCTCAGGATGTAACTGCACCTAGCAGATTCTCAGTGAATGATGATATAGGAAGGATGTCAATATTATCAGTAGGATATAGCAAGGATTTTTAGTTCAAAAAGATTTGAATTTTTGAGTCCCTGATTTTCCACTTACTGAATGTGCAACACTAAGCAGTTTGTGATGGCAGACCAATTAATTATGCGAAGGCTACTTTAACACAATGCCCATATACTGGTTCTTGTCTCAAAACATCTTTAAGTTACTATCTGGCATTTTGAAATTCCAAGCCTCTGCTCATGCTGCTTACTTCCTCTCCCTATTCATACACCTCTTTTATCAACTCGTATCCAACCTTTAAGAACCATCCCAACTGCCAAATTCTCCACAAAACCTTCCCTTATAAATTAAGAACATACTGATCATTAATTATTGACTTCTTAGAACTAATCTTTATTAAGGGCAAACTACAGACATCATACTTATATATATTATTTTATTATTCATTACAGTAAGTCTAACAAGCAAGTGTTGAAATACTTATTTTCTTCATATTAGGCTAGGGATTGTCAGAGTGATTAAGGAAAAAGAATTATTAGCAACTGCAGTAGTGAAAACTTTATTAAGTACTTAAGAGCAAAATAAAATGCCAAGAGCTTTAGATGTAACTCATTTGATCTGCAACCTATGATTTTACCAGCATTTTACTGATGAGGAGACTGAGACTCTGAAATTTTAAAATAACTTGCCCAGTGTCACACAGCCAATAAGACACAGCTAGTAACATTCAAACCCACCGGCGTTAAATCTCAATACCTGTGTCCTTGTCAGAGAGTAAACAGTAGAGCCATGATTTGAATAGGAAATAGAAGACAATAGCCATAACAAGAAATAAATACCAAACTTGAAATATATCAATTGTTTAGTGAATTGAAAACCCATTACCACAGTATCTCAGGGCTATATCTCCTCCTTCTGTTTAATAAACAGCATGTGAAAAAATGTAGAAATCAAAATAGTTAAGTCAAGTAGATTTTAAAAAGGAAAAAAAAATTATTGACTTCTCATAATACTTATATTTTCAGTATCATATATTTTGTCACATGATTATACTATTTTCTAATAGCTACCCAAATAAGAATTTTAATTCCAGTGGACATAGAATGTGATTTTTCCAGAGTTCACAGGAAACATTGCTAGGCATATAGTACATAATTTCAGTTAAAACTTGCTCAGTTAACTGAACAGGAGGGGGGGATTAACTTACAATTTTTTTAAAGAAGGAAAATAATTTCCCACTGAATTAACTGCATCTTTACGCGTGCACTTTATAGATGTGTGTGTGCTGTGGGGGTAGTTTCTCTTTTCGGTGATACAGCTGCTATCTACAGGGAGAAAGGAATTGATTTTTATTTTTTTTCTTTTGCTTTTGTTTGCTTGTTTTTGGCCCACTGGGATAATACCTATACAGTGGCCATAGGAAACTACTTAAGTCATAGAGAATCTTAAGTAGTTTCCTACACCTGAAAAAATCCAACTATCTAGATTTTCTGAAATTGCTCTAGACTTGGGGTCAGTGTGGAAGAATTTATTACCATTCTCTAACAAAGAGAAGAGTGGATAATGACTCTCTTCAGGGTTGAGAAACAAGTTTCTATCCAGAGTCTGACCTACTTCAATAAATGCAGCTGACACTGGCTATGAAATTAGTACTTAAGTTTTTAAAACTGCTAAAGTGCCCTTAAAGCAACCCAGAAGACCAACCCAACTGTACCTATGGGAGCTTCACTTGGGAAGGGCAAAATGGATTCCTTCTACTGTGATTAATTCTACAAATTCATTTACATGAGATTCAGAATTACATAAAGAAAACGTATTAATGTACATTTACAAAGCTTCAATTTTGTCTCATTCTTAGGAAAATGGGCTTAAGCACCACTTAAATGTTCATTTTATTAATTGCTGAACTATTCAGAATTATGTTAGAATTTAAAAAACAAGTAGTTTCTTTGATAACAATACATACTAATTGCCTTTACACTGAAACTTTAAACATTCTAAGGGAAGAGAATTTGGTTAAAATTTTCCATAATAATCCCCCTTTTATATATTCTTAGTGAGTGAGAAGAAACATTACAAATAACAATGGGTAAGCTGAGAAACTATACAGTATGTGCATTTCAAAAGAAGAAATAACGGACTAATACTAACCAAGCTCACCTGAGCTTCCTCACTCCAGTGCTTCCTAATTACAATCTTAAAACAAGAAAAACAGAAAGCAAACTAAAATAAGCATGTTAAAAGCAAATTATAACCAAAATAAGTATTTTAGTTAATAGGGGGAAAAAAATCTCAACGAGTCACAGATGTTACACTCATTCAGTAATCTTCCCAGCCTCCTCTGATATAGAAGTTCATCACACGTGAACACTAAATGTCACACTGTTTACGATGGAGTTGAGAACTCTGACAGAATCACCATTTTTCTTAGTATTTAGCATTTTTATTTTTCTTATCTGAAAAATGACAAAAATATATAACAACCACCTACAAAAGATGCTACAAATATTTTAATATGCAATAACAATACTCCTCTTACATAGTGATCCAAAAATACTCTTGTTCTGTTGACTTTCTTAGAAGACAATTTAAGGGTTAAGGTTTAACTTTTTTGTTTTTGAAGTATAGTTGATCTACAATGAGGTGTTAGTTTCAGGTATACAGCAAAGTGATTCACTTATACATACATATATATCTATGCTTTTAAAAATTCTTTTCCCTTATAGATTATTACAAGATATTTAGTATAGGTCCCTGTGCTATACAGTACGTCCTTGTTGGTTATCTATTTTATATATATATAGTAGTGTGTATGTTAATCCCAAACTCCTAAGTTATCCCTCCTCTCCCTTTCCCCTTTGGTAACCACAAATTTGTTTTCTATGTCTGTGAGTCTATTTCTGTTTTATAAGTAAGTTCATTTGTATCATTTTTTTTAGATTCCATATACAAGCAATATCATGATATTTGTCTGTCAGGCTTACTTCACTTAGTACGATAATCTCTAGGTCCATCCATATTGCTGCAAACAGCATTATTTCATTCTTTTTTTGACTGAGTAATAGTCTATTGTACATATTCTTTAACCATTCATCTGTCAATGGACATTTAGGTTCCTTCCATCGTATATACTACTGCAATGAACACTGCAGTGCATGTATCTTTTCAAATTATAGTTTTCGCCAGATATATGCCCAGGAGTGGGATCGCTGGATCATACAGTAACTCTATTTTTAGTTTTTTAAGTAAACTCTATACTGTTAAGAGTAAGGTCTAAAATAAGTAACAGGACTTTCCTGGTGGCGCAGTGGTTAAGAATCCGCCTGACAATGCAGGGGACACAGGTTTGAGCCCTGCTCCGGTAAGATCTCATATGCCACAGAGCAACTAAGCCCGTGTGCCACAACTACTGAGCCTGCACTCTAGAGTCCATGAGCCACAACTACTGAGCCTGCATGTCACAACTACTGAAGCCCGTGCACCTAGAGCCCACGCTCTGCAACAAGAGAAGCCACCGCAAGGAGAAGCCCGCACACCATAACGAAGAGTAGACCCCGCTCGCAGCAACTAGAGAAAGCCCGCAGCAGCAACGAAGACCCAACACAGCCAAAAATAAATAAATAAATAAATAAATAAAATAAGTAACAGGAGTCCTGTTTTCAGATGAGGGAAGTAACTGAGTAAACTCAGACTTCAGGAGAGAAATGTTAGAATAAGTAATGTATGTAAGCCACAGGGATAGAAAAGTATTATATATGCATGCTGTCCTCTACTTGATTCCCATTAAGCATTTGATTATGTACACTAGTAATACTGAAATGGTGTGATTTTTTTTAAATTATTTAACTCTATACCCTGATATTAATTTAACTTTCTCTTGAGATAAAGAGTGCAAAGAAAATAATATATCTGTCAAAATTAGAAGACAAAAGGAAAATTAGAAGACATGGGATTGCAAACTAAATAATGATCACGAGTAATACAGCCTGAAGTAAGAAAAGGGTATTTGTCTCTCTCTTTCTGACTTACTTCACTCTGTATGACAGACTCTAGGTCTATCCACCTCATTACAAATAGCTCAATTTCGTCTCTTTTTATGGCTGCGTAATATTCCATTGTATATATGTGCCACATCTTCTTTATCCATTCATCCGATGATGGACACTTAGGTTGTTTCCATCTCTGGGCTATTGTAAATAGAGCTGCAATGGAATGACTATCCAAAGGACAAGTTATGGCTTGAAAGCAAAGGTAACACAAATTCCATATTTCATATGACAACTTTTAACTGGGCTTTTCCTCAGCACTCCTTTATCCCATTCCAGCTACCAATTAACTCCCTCCTTCCATTCACTAACAACTTCCTAAAAGTTGCTATGTCCACTTATTAACTCCCATTTAGTCCATTATGGTCTGGTAGTTAGGAAGCTCACAATGGCATCCTAGTGATCCTTTGTCTATTTTAAATTTTCATTCTACTTGACATGTCTAGAACTTGACACTGTTGGCCAGTCCTTATTTCTTAAAATTCTCTAATTCCCCAGCTTCCAGGATAATAACTTCTCTGGGCTCTAATGTTACATGATTTCTTCTCAGTCTCCTTTAATCATTACCCCTTCTCCGTGAAGATGATCAGTGGTTAAACCCGTTTTCTTCTGTACTACAGATGCTCCCAACTCTGTGGCTTCAACCATCATCTCTATCAACCTTTTGTAAAAATCAGAATAACCTGTGGAGCTTTAAAAAATACAGATGAAACTAGTTTCCAGCAACATGGCACACTCAGAAGGTCAGAAAAACACCTCCAATACAGGAAAAGTATGTATTTTTTAATTATTTATTTTATATATTATACATGTACAATTTTAATATATGGCTGAATCAGCAGCAAAATAAGAGAATTCCTTAGAGGCCAGAAACAACAAAAAAAGCATAGACCCAGAAGAGTAAGCATTTGTCCTGAGGGAATCCAATGATCTTTGGTGGCCTATACCCTAGGTACTGAAAAGCTCTATGCCATAAGTAAGGAGGCAAAGCCTGAGTACTTGAACAAGTAGGAATTCAATGTCAGAAAAATCTCTACTAGGATTAAAAATACGAAGCCTCTGAGGAGATGGTGAAGATAGTATTTATCTCTGCCTTGGCTCTTGGTATTACAGGAAAAAAGAAGTCTCCCAAAAATTCCTAACCATAAACCTGCACTCACCCAGTTTGGGGCCTGAATTTACATCAAGTATTTGCCAAAGGAATCTTAAGATGAGAATTCACTTTGACTTTTGTTAAAAGTGCCCCAGGTGCCTGGGAGGAGGCAACCCAAACCCTCTGTGGAGAAATACACAGTAAACTGAGGCCTCAAAGAATTCCCACAGATAAAAGTTCTAAGTCACATGAGCTCACAATTTTAAAAAATCACTAAACTCATGAAGAAACAAAATAACATAAGCAAGAGTCAACAACAAACTATGAAATCAGACTGCAGGTATTAGAAATTTCTGATAGGTAATATAAAATAAGCATGTTTAGTATGTTTAAAGATATAAGAGAAGACATTAAGAGTATGTTGAAGAACAAGAGATCTTCAGAAATGACCAAAAAGATCCGAAAAGGAAACAGGTAGAAGTTCTGGAAATTAAAAATGTAATAGTTGAAATTTGAAAACTCAATAGACAGGTTAAAAAAAAACAGATTAAACACAGCTAAAGAGAAAAGTAATGAACAGGAAGACAGATCTGATGATTATACAGAAAGCAGTATGAAGAAACTATGAGAAGGGAAAGACAAGCAATTATGAGGTATAGAGAGAATGAAAAGACCCAACATAGTTTGAACAAGGAGAATAGAAATGAGAGAGATGCAATATCTGAAGAGATAACAAAATTATGAAGTCAATGAGGTGAAGAAACTGTTGTCTATTTTATTCTCTGCTATATCACCTACCCTTGGCATAAAGTGAGTGTCCTACACACACCTGCTGAATGGTTAAAAGAACAAAGATATAACATATATCTAACCAGAGTTCTACAAGGAAGAAAAAGTATGAAAAGAGACAGTTGGCTGAGCAGTTTCTAAACAGACACAAGGTACCATTCCTTAGAGTCAGAAATCCCAAAAAATCCTAAGATAAAATTTTTAATATTCACATGTAGATATACCATAGTGAAATTGCAGCAAGAGAGAAAAGACAAATCACCTACTAAGGAATAACAATTAAAATGACAGCTGATGTCTGAACATAAGCAACAGAAACTAAAAAACAATGAGAGAAGATTTTCAAAGTATTAACAGAAAATAACTGTCAATACAGAATTCCATACCCAGAAAAACTTTACAACAAAGAGCAAAATAAAGGTATTTTCAGACAAAAATGGAGTTTGCCAGCAACAGACTCTCACTAAAAAAAAAAAATACCTCCCAAAAAATACCTCCCAGGAAGAAAGAAAATGATCTCAAAGACTTAACACGGCTTGCAGGATCTTAGTTCCCTGACCAGGGATTGAACCCACGCCCTCAGCATTGAAAGCGCAGAGTCCTAACCACTGGACCGCCAGGGAATTCCCAAATCTTACAATTTTTAGAAGAAAATTTTAGAAAAATATCTTTGTGACCCAGAAGTAGGGAAGGATTTCTTAAAGATACAAAAGCACAAATCGTAAAGGAAAAAGATTGGTAAATTTCATTATTTTAACGTCAAAAATTCTTGTTCACCAAAAGACACTGTAAAGTGTGAAAAGATAAGCCATTACCTGGGAGAAGGTATCTGCAACTTGTACAAAGGTTAGCTTCCAGAATACAGAACACATAGGAAAAAAACAAAAGATAAAATATAGAATACATAAGAAAAAAACTAATATAAATGTACAAATGACATAAGCAAATATCACAGAGAAGGAAATACAAATGAGTAATAAACACAAAAGTATGCTCAATCTTTTAGAAATGAAATTCAAAATAAATGAATTCAGCAATGAAGGAAATTAAAATTAAAATCACAATAAAATATCGTTTCACACACTCCAGCCTGGCAAAAATTCAGAAGAATTTTTGCTGTGAAGAATGTGGAGTAATAGGAACCCTCCCACTTGGGAAGTGCCTCAATACTAGAAAGGCTCAGAATGGACCACCTACATAAAATTGGCTCTAGGAATTGGCACAAATGATTTCTGGTTCATCTCTTGCACTTGCTTTGTTCTAGCTCTGAGGTTAGGCATGAGCTTAAAGAGAAATTGGACAAAATACGATCTGTCTACTTTGATTCTAGCCAAGAAAAAGAAGTCCTGCTATTGGCCCTGCCAAGGTCACCACCAGGCTGCATTTGGAGTATGAAGCTAGAAACTAACTCTAATAACAAAGTGTTCTCTGTGACCAGCTTAAGATGGATTTATGTGTTCCTGTGCCCCCAGACAAAGTGCATCTCCCAAAATTCCCGCTTTTTTATATGACTAAAATGCACCCAAATCTTAACATAACCAAAAGAGAATTCATTACCTTCCCCCACTGAATCTGCCCTACCTCTCAGTTTTCAGTCTCAGTATCTCTAAACTTAGAAACCAGACTCATTCTCAAACTCTTCCTTCTTATTTATCCTTGCATACAATTAGTCATTAAATTTTGCTGATTTTTACCTAATGTGGCTCTCAAATTTAGTCACATTTTTACCTAATATGGCTCTCAAATTTAGTCACTTAGTCCAGGCCCTCATCATCCCTTTCCAAGACCACTGAAACCAGCTATGCATAACAACTTCAAATAAGCATTATAAACATACATGAGGCCACTGCACATAGACGCTACCATCAGTCTCTACACGTTCTACTCCAAACACCATGCTGCCTCTAAAGCTGTCTTCTTAAAAAACAAATCTGATTATGTGAGTTCCCGGCTTAAAAACCTCTACTGCCCAAAAGATAATTCCCTCACACAGCTCACAGTCTGCCTCAACTTTATTTCTGCCACCCCATCTCTTACTGTTCCACTTACCATGCACCCTGTATTCCAGTCACACCTACATCCTCACCAAACCTCAAAGAACTCTCATCCCTTGGTCATGCTATTTCCTCTTACTGGAGTACTCTCCTCACCTCCTTTTCTGCCTAGTAAAATTCTTCCCTCCTTTTTAGAACAAACTTTAATGTTATACAGCAAATCCCCTACACACTAATGAGTTCCATTCCGAGAGCACGTTCGTTAAGTCCAACAAAGTTAGCCTAGGTACCCAACTAACACAATCGGCTATATAGTACTGTACTGTAATAGGTATAATACTTTTCACACAAATAATACATAAAAAGCAAACGAACACAAAAAATAAAGAAAACATTTTTAATCTTACAGTACAGCACCTTGAAAAGTACAGTAGTACAGTACAACAGCTGGCATACAGGGGCTGGCATCGAGTGAACAGGCAAGAAGAGTCACTGACTGGAGGACGGAGAGGAGGTGGGAGATGGTAGAGCTGAAGGATCGTCAGTGATAGGAGACAGAGGGCAAGCTGCAATTTCACTCAGCCCTTACGTTGACGGCACAGGTTCTGGTTCCCTGCTGGATTCAATTCTACCTACCCTCTTGAAGAAACAATCCAGTGATGTCTGGGCAGTAGCTCTTTTTTTCTCGTCATAGATGACACGGTAGCACTGAATTGCATTCTGAATGGCTGTTGCAGCCTTCGTGTACCATTCTACGTTCAGGTCCTGTGCCTCAAAACTAACTGCCTCCTCAAATAAAGAAAATCCCCTTGCCACTTCCTGCGTCGTGAATCTCTTCGGTGCTTCAGTTACTTCTTCTTCCTCTTGTCTCTCTCCGTCCTTTCTCTGGGCCTCCAATTCCTGGCACTTCTTAGCAGTACCAGCTATGTCACTGCTGCTTTTACACTTGCTTCTGGACATCCTGGGCTTGAAATAAAGATACTGTACTACTGTACTCTATACAGTACTGTACAGTAAAGTACACAAAAGCACAGCCACTTGTAGAGGATGCACACACGTGACAAGGTACGCCAGTCACGTAAACTAATTTACATGATTGGACAGGAGAACACACGTCCACATCTTTGAAAGTTCACAATTTGAAGGTTCGTATGTAGGGAACTTACTGCATTCTAAGCCTTTCTCATCTGAATTAGAAGTCCTCTGTGCTCCCAGTCTACTTTGTTTATACCACACTATATTTTAATGCAATATATACCTACATGTCTGCCCTACCCACTAGACTGTGAACTTCTCTAGGGAAGTAAAAGTGTGATTCTAAGACCCAATTACAACATTTCGGGGGGGGGGGTTCCCACACACATCCAGCAAGCAATTCTCTGGACACCACCTGGGTATCCGATATCTCAACTAAATTCTGACACTATCTACCTGGAGATAGCATTAGATCCTATAAGTTATGGGTTCAGTCCTACAAGACTGCATCCCACACCCCACACCCACTTCAGACACCACTGTCAAGACCCACGGCCTACAGGTTGCAGGTTGCCCCCTCCAACTCAGGGTGTCAATGGCAAATCCAGGTTATCACACGTACTTTTGACTGACAGGCTATAGATCAGAGGTACCCACAATCTCCTCTTTAGGTTCGATCAATTTGCTAGAGTGGCTCACAGAACTCAGAGAAACATTTTTCTTAACTAGATTACTGGTTTATTATAAAAGGATGTAAGTTGGGAACAGCCAGATGGAAGAGAGGCATAGAGCAAGATGTGGGGAAAGGAGAGCAGAGCTTCCATGCCCTCTCCAGGCATGCCACTCTACCCGCATCTCCACGTGTTCACCAACCCAGAAGCTCTCCAAATCCAGTCCTTTTGGGTTTTAATAGAGGCTTCATTACATAAGCATAACTAATTAAATCACTGGCCATAGGCAATGATTCAATCTCTAACCCTTCCCCTCCCCTCCCCAGAAATCAGGGGGTGGGATTGAAAGTTCCCACCCTCTAAGCATAAGGTTGGTTTGCCTAGCAACCAGCCTCCATCCTTAAGTGGGGGACCCAAAGCCACCTCATTAACATAACAAAAAACAACTTTATCATCTCACTTAGAAAATTCCAGCAGTTTTAGGAGCTCTGTGCCAAAACCACAGATGAAGACCAAATATATATGTCTTATTATGAATCACAATATCACAGGTACATACCATGTATTATTCTTGGTCACCCTAAAGACCAGACCTAAAGATATGATCACCAGCAAGACCTATTTTTGCTGCACAGCAGACACTCGGTAAATATTTTGGAGTTAAATGATCTGATGTCAGGATCAAATGAGAAAACAGTTATGAACCACTAATGTGCTGATTATATTCCTACATTACTAAAAATAAAGCACAATCCATACATATTACCTCAATCCTCACAACAACTCTGTTAAAGTACATATTAATATTCATACTTTGTAGAAGAGGTACACAAGGTTCATGAAGATTAAGAACCTTCTCCAAGATCAGGCAGCCAACAGGTGAAAGAACTAAGATTTGAACCCAAGTCTATGGCTGCATTCAAGTGATTTTACTTCCTCAATATTCCTTAAATTCATTTCTCCATCTTTCAACTAACTGCCTTAGTTCAAGACTTCTTTCTCAGAGGCCAGAGAGCAGAGTTAAAGCACTGACTCTGGAATAAAATGTAACTATATTTGAGTCCCAGTTGTCATTTATTGGTTGTCTCATTTTCCACTTGTAAATTAGAGATAATACCTATCTTCAGTGGTGTGGTATTAAGGAAAATGCTCAGTGTCTAGCATTTGGTAAATACTTAAAAAAGAGTAGCTCTTACTTCTATTATTAAGATTGTCTCATTTGTCTCTTTACACCCAACCTTCTTGCTACAATCATTTTTTATTACAATGAAAGTTATTTTTCTAAGACACAAATAATTTCCCGAGCTAACTGTATAGCCAAACCTCTAGCCATCCCTCCCCATCCTTTTCATTCCTTCTTTTTATGCTATCCAATACCAAACACTTCTAACCATGCTCTCATGCCATCTACCACGTCTTTGCACATGTTCTGCTGTCTAGAATATCTTCCCCATTTCATTTGCCTAGCAAATTCCAACTCATCCTTCAAACCTTGAACTCAAAAATCATCTTCTCTGAAAAGTTTTCTCCAGTGCATCCTGATCACTCATTTCTCTATGTTACCTTTGAACCTCACACATACTTCAACATTATAATTATCACATTGTATTGTGACTACTTATCTACTAAAATGTGGACTCTTTAAGTACTGGATCCGTTAAATATTTAAGTATTCACCTGGAATTTCTAGCACTTAGCATAATGCCTGGAACATGAGAAGTATTAAATAAATACTCACAAGGTTAAATTTAATCACATCCCCAGCCTCCAGGACCACACTCCATCAATTCCTCCTCCTTTTCTCTCACATCGTCCCCAATCTTATTCTCCACTGATCTCTTCCTTTCAATGTAGTAACATGCCTTCTCTACCCTAAACAAACAAAAAAGCCTCTTTTGATTCTGCTCCCCCTTTGAAGTACTAGCTCATTTCTCTCTTCAATGCCTAACAGATAATTGTTTCTCAACCTGTCATCTTCCCAGTTAAAACACATCTTTGTTTTATCATTATCACAAAGCCCATGCTTCTATTTAGCTCTTATACAAATTCTATTTATTAGAATTAGATGCTTAAGTGTATTTTCTTGACTACACCAATAAAACCTAAAATTCTTCTCTGTCCCGGTCAGAAGACTATAAACTATTACCAAAAACTAAAAACCTCAAAAAACAAACAAGAAAAATGATTCAGGGACTTCCCTGGTGGCGCAGTGGTAAAGAATCCACCTGGCAATTCAGGGGACACGGGTTCGGTCCCTGGTCCGGGAAGATCCCACATGCCACGGAGCACCTAAGCCTATGTGCCACAACTACTGAGCCTGCGTTCTAGAGCCCATGAGCCACAACTACTGAAGCCCGCATGGCACAACTACTGAAACCCGCACGCCTAGAGCCCATGCTCCACAACAAGAGAAGCCACCACAATGAGAAGCCCACACACCGCAACAAAGAGTAGCCCTCCGCTGGCTGCAGCTAGAGAAAGCCCGTGTGCAGCAACGAAGACCCAAGGCAGCCATAAATAAATAAATAAATAAATAAATTTAAAAAAAAAAAAAAAAAAAAAAAAAAAAAAAAAAAAATGATTCAAAAAATTATTTACCTATCTTAAACGACAAATGCATTACCTGAGTAAGAATTAAGAGAAACTGTCCACCGTACTGTTAGTCCTAGTAAGACAACAGCTGTCATCAAGTAGCATTTCTCCATATTTCTTCTCAAATTTAGGGAGAGGAAAAATACCAGGACCAATGCTGGAATACTTTTAACACGCAGTCAATCACTTCTTTTCTCGATCAGAGAAATGTTATCAATTCTTTGGAATCAGGAATTTGAGAGGATTTTAAGTGATGCTTTGTTTCCAGTCAAATACTGATTTTTATGTCTATGAAGAAGTAGCCTGCAGAAAAAAAGACAAAAGATACCAAGAGTTAGCTGAGCATAGTACCTACAACAACAAACCCATTAAACCAAGTAGAAAGATGGAGAAGTGGGGGAAGCGGAGGCGGGGAATCGAGGAAAGGGGATAATTTTAAGTTCCTTATCCCCTAGTCCTCTAGTTGGGAAATGTACCTCAAAATGTAGCTCTCCCTATTAAATGTGACTCAATATATCTAAAGATATAGTAAGGATCTGCTCTCACAAGGAAATATTTCTGAGTGAAGAAAAACAACATAGATAGTAGGTCAGTTCTAAACAGAGAATTTTTACCTACAGGTAAAAACAAGACCACAAAGATAAACAAAGGGGTGATTTTACCTTTGGTGTAGACAGAAAGAGGACTTTTATCTTTATATTCAGCTTGAGAAAATCTTCCACTAAAGTAATTTATGTAGTTTGATTTTTCTTTTCTTCCAAAATATACTTGAACTAACTACACCTACTTTCCATTCTAGAGAATGAACCTTTGTCAGAATCAATAAGAATAGCCCCAACTCTTAAGAGAAAATACAAAAGCAG
This sequence comes from Grampus griseus, assembly GCF_964374135.1. Classification (NCBI taxonomy): domain Eukaryota; kingdom Metazoa; phylum Chordata; class Mammalia; order Artiodactyla; family Delphinidae; genus Grampus; species Grampus griseus. The sequence continues at coordinate 129,350,679 of NC_139017.1, forward strand.
TAAAATATAATTAACCACTTACATGCTTCATTTTTTACTTTTTCCCTATTGGGTCGGGGTTCTAAAAGTTCAAAGATCTGAAAAATCATGGGCCGTTTTAACCACAGGATATAATTTAATTTACATATATTCAGAAAAATGCAATTAATATATAAATGAAAATTTTAGGGAAAAATTGGCATATTCTACCTACAGGTCAAAAAAGTATTTTCTTACTTAAAAATAGCAAGGGACAACTCTAGAACTAATAAGTCTAGCATCTCAATCAGGTAGAATGACTCAAAGCATTTAATAAGGCTATGTGACTATATTATTCAAATTTGGTTTATGTAAATTCCCTTTTTCTTTCCTCCCTCCTACTGCATCCACCTTTGATCATTCCACTGTTCATTAGAAATTCTATCACAGAGGCAAGGTAGGAGGAAAAATTAAAATTAAATCACTTTCCGATGTTGATTTCAGGTTTGACACAGTTTATAGGCCATTTATAAACTTTCCAAATCCTTTTTTAGTCTAACTCGAAAAGCCCCTTTTAACAACGCATTGCACTATATATTTCAGAATTGCAATACAACACTCTATTTTCTGCTGAGATATCAAGTTTAAAATTGACTTTACAAATGCTAATTCCTGGATTTAAAAATACAGCTTAACTAATATTCCATCTTGGAAATTTAAATCACTAATACAAACAAGTTAAATCAATAATCCACAACATGTAATAATCATAATAAACTTTAAAAGAACATAATGCTTAACTAATAACATGCTGATCAAGTTTTTTTGTTTTTTGGCTGCACCGCGTGGCTTGCGGGATCTCAGTTCCCCAACCAGGGATTGAACCCAGGCCCCCGGCAGTGAAAGCAAGGAATCCTAACCACTAGGCCACCACGGAACTTTTCTGATCAAGTTTGTTAAAAGCACAAAGATGGGGCTTCCCTGGTGGTGCAGTGGTTAGGAGTCCACCTGCCAATGCAGGGGACATGGGTTCGAGCCCTGGTCTGGGAAGATCCCACATGCCACGGAGCAGCTGAGCCCGTGCACCACAACTACTGAGCCTGCACTCTAGAGCCCGCAAGCCACAACGACTGAAGCCTGTGTGCCTAGAGCCCATGCTCTGCAACAAGAGAAGCCACCTCAGTGAGAAGCCCGCACACCTGAACAACAACAAAAAAAGAGTAGCCCCCCAAGTAGAGGAAGCCAGCGCACAGCAACAAAGACCCAACACAGACAAAAATAAACAAATAAATTAAAAAATAAAAAAAATTTAAAAATTAAAAAGCACAAAGGTGGAACAGCTGGCAGATGAAAGAATCATATCCAAAAAGATTTGGACAACATCTATGATGGACCAAATCTAACTCCAGAAATCATTACAGGGATAAATTCAAATAAATTCAAAGTTCTGCACTTAAATGAGAAAAAACCAACAAAAATCAACTGCTTGAGTATTTAAAGGGAGGCAACAGATAACAGATGATAATTATCAGTTCTGTATGGATCCAGAACTGATGACCAATATTATATTAAATATTAGAAAAACTTTTCTAACAACTAGAGCCGTCCAAAAATTAAATGAGCTTCTTCTTGAGAAAGGAGTTTCTCTTTGAAAGGTTCAAGCAGAAGCTAAGCAACAACCTGAAAAGAATATTTTAGAGAGGAGAACAGATAACTAATTTCTAAACTGTGTTTTAAATCTGATTTTTGGATGCATATTATGTATCTAAATTAATATAAATCCTGACAATACAAAAGATGATTTCGTCTCCCAACATGTCCTAATCCCCAGTAAGTGACAAGTATTGCCACTTTTGTAGGGTTTCTTTAATGAGTAAAATGGGTAGGCCTTCACATCCTCCACAAGTGGCTCATGTTAGAAACTGAAGGACATCAAAAACATCTCTTCCTGGGCTTCCCTGGTGGCGCAGTGGTTGAGAGTACGCCTGCCAATGCAGGGGACACGAGTTCGTGCCCCGGTCCGGGAAGATCCCATATGCCGCGGAGCGGCTAGGCGCGTGAGCCACGGCCACTGAGCCTGCGCGTCTGGAGCCTGTGCTCCACAACGGGAGAGGCCACAACAGTGAGAGGCCCGCGTACCACAAAAAACAAAAAACATCTCTTCCTGGCCTAATATATTACGCTTAGAATAAAATCCAAGTACCTCAGCCATAAGATCCTGCCTACCTCTCCAATTTCATCTCCTCCCACTTTCCCACAAGGTCTTCCCTCTTTCTAGAACCTGCCCATTTCATTCATACCTCAGTTCCTTTCCAATTCTATTCCCTTTGCTTGGAATGCTCTTAAGTCAGCTCACTGGCCAATCTTTTGTCATTCATCTTATACCTCAAGTCATCCCCTCAGAAAGTTCATCCCTGACCACCCTTACTAAGGTTTCCACTTCTTACTGTTTGTACCGTTACCTTCTTTTATTTTCTTCCTAATTCTTTTCACTATCAGAAATTATATTTTCACACAACATGAAACAATCTCACAAACATAATCTTGAGTTTAAAAAGCTAGACACCAAAGAATGCACACCATATGGTTCCATTTACAAAAGGCTCATAAATAGGCAAAACTAATCTGTGGCGTTAGAAATCAGGAAAGAGGTTACCTTTGGGGAGGAAAGGTCTCCAGGAAGGTCTTCTGAGAAGACGCTGTGAATGTTGCTTCCTGATTTGAGTGGTGGTTAAAAGATGTGTTTACTTAATGATAAAACAACTAGTTACAATTTATGATTTGTGTACAGTATTTTCTTGTACATGTTATATTCCAATTAAAAAGTATAAAGGAAATTACATTTATCTGCCAACTAGAATATAAGCTCCAGGCAAGGAGGGATTCTCCTACCTTAGTCGTGGCTGGGTTCCCTGCGCTTAGAACAATGTTGGCAGAAAGCAGGTACTCATAAAGTATTATATTTGCTGAATGGAGATCTTCGTGTGTGAAGGGAAGTACCTAATTTTACTGAGCCCTTTATGGTCAAAGATATTCTGTGAGACTTTTAACCGATCTCTTCTCCTTGAACAGTAAAAAGGGTTATTACTTTTCCCATCTGTAAAGCAAAGCACAGTAACTTCCTAACCCATCCTCGCGCCACGAAGTTGCCACGCGGGCAGCAGAGGAGTTTTCCGTCCTACTTTGCCCCGAGGGTGCGTCTGGACAGAAAAAAAAAAGTCTGCCGTCCACGTCCCAGGGCTGAACTTGCTCCTTTCAGCCTGAAAGGTGCCTCCCCCAGGTGGACACCACAGCCAGGGACTACTGCTATCCCAGGTGAGCACGTCTCGCCAAAGGGACCCCTCCTGATGTGTCTCTCCCTTTCTCCGGCGGGCCAGACCCTCAGGACCGCAGGAACAAGGGTGCCAAGCCGCTCCAGCCCAGGGTCCCCCCCCCATCACCGCGTCCCCCAGCCGACTCCCAAGCGAGCCTGCGGGCTGGTCTGCGGAGGCCTCGCGTGCCGTTCCTCTGAGCGAAGCGGTGCCGGGAGCCGGGCCGCCAGCCCCAGTCTCTCCCCACCCCGGCCGCGCGCCCCAGAACAGCAGTGACCCGACCCCTTACCCAGCCGCCCGCGGAACGCGAGGATTCGCGCCGCTGCGGGTCCCAGGAAGGCGCCTGCGCGCTCGCCACCGCGGTGGAGTGCCCTGCCGGCCTTCCTTCCGCGTCCGCGTGCTCGCGCGCCGCCCGCGTGCCCTGCGCGGGAGCGAGCCCGTCGAGCGTGAGGGGAGGGGCGGGGAAAAGGCGCGGAGAGGAGGCGGCCGGCTTTGGAGGCGGAGTCCCAGCGGCTGGAACCCGAGAGGCCTGGTGTCCGGGTGAGGCTTGGGGCAGGTGGAAAGCCCCTTGCTCTTCTTTCCTGGGATCGGGGCCAAGGCCTGAAAGGCTGCTTAGTCCACGGATTCCTGTCAGGGGCGCGTCCTGGCTCGCTTCCCACAGTGAACAGCCCCATGGCTAGTCCTGCTTTACTTTCCTCAAGCTACATGCTTGCGAAGAAGAAGGTATTAAGGCTGGGAAGTCAATTCATGGAAGAAAGAGTATTGAACGTACAGCCATTTTTTTTTTTTTTTTTTTGCGGTACGCGGGCCTCTCACTGTTGTGGCCTCTCCCGTCGCGGAGCACAGGCTCCGGACGCGCAGGCTCAGCGGCCATGGCTCACGGGCCCAGCCGCTCCGCGGCACGCGGCATCTTCCCGGACCGGGGCACGAACCCGCGTCCTCTGCATCGGCAGGCGGACTCTCAACCACTACGCCACCAGGGAAGCCCCAAAAATCATGTTTTATTAAATCTAATTGGCTCTGTCAGTTGTAAGAAGCACCACTATTTTATGCACCACTGAGAGAGAAACAAAAGTTACCATCTAAACTTCCTATGATTGTAAAACACATATAATTTCAGAAATATCAATACATGATAAAAGATGTATCTTCAAATGATTACAGTTGGTATCAGTCTCCTTTCTGCCTCCCAACCCAATAGCTTCTGACACAGTATTTAGAACAAAGTTGATGCTTAAAATGTTCATTGAATAAATAGTGGAAGGAACGTCAAAGCCTCTAATTCATACCTGAACTACCCCACCATTACATTTATATACCTACTCCTGCTCTTTCCCTCCACTAGGTACTACCACCTCTGAATGTCCAGTGCCTATATATAACAGATGCTCAGTAAATGCGTTTTGAATGAGGTCATTAGGGTAGAACCAAATTCTTTATGACTGTTATCCTTATAAGATGAGGAAATTTGGCGACGGACATGCCCACGCGCAGAGGACAATGTGAAGACATGGAGAAGATGGCAGTCTACAAGCCAAGGAGCGAAGTCTCAGAAGAAACCAACCCCGCTGACACCTTGATCTCAGACTTCTAGCCTCCAGAAGTATGAGAGTATACATTTCTGTTGTTTAAGCCACCCAGTCTCTGGTTTTCTGTGTGGCAGCCCTAACAAATCAGTACATACCTTATCAAAGGTACTCTGAATACTCAATGTACTAGGCAAACTTCCTCACACAAATCATACTTTTATAGTAGTTTCTAGTCCCGTCCCCAGATCACTTCCACTTATTAAGAAAACAAACCCTTTTCTATATCAAGCCCAGCACTTCCCTGATTCTAGGTGAAAACCATTCATCTGATCATAGCTGTTTTCTGAAATAATTTTTTCTTCTCTGTACATCTTCCTCAATTGACCCTTATATGTCATTTGCCATTCTTCTGAAATCTCCAGGTTTCATCATACCTTTGCCTACTCCGGGGAATAAGTCCACCTAAGCAGCATAGAGTTAGAGTGAACCTCCAAATTTCCATGTAGCCATTGGCAAAATAGTCTTGTCTTTTATATGCTAAAAGTTGTTCATATCCAATTCACTTGATCCTCACAATAACCCTGAGAATGGTAGAACAGGTATTATTATCCTTTTTGGACATACAAGAAAACTTGACATCAACATTTCCCAATGTTCCACAGAACTGTCATTCAGTGTGATACCTATTGTCAAAGAAAAAAAAAGGTAAAAGAAAAGTATGGGGACCATCTTTTGATACAGAGATAAGTTTGAAAACAATGGGTTACACAAATCTAAAAAAGGATTCTTTACTCCAGGTTTTCTCAGAGGCTTTTGTGTGTTATTGTAAGTCATGACTCTCTAAGAGAATACAGAATTTTCAGACATTAACCATGAAATCCTATCCCCACACCCCAACCCCACTCTGACATCCCATCCTACAGAGTGGTTCATGAAACACACTTTTTGGAAATGCTGGTTTGAGACCTGGTGTAATTTCCCTAAGAAATACAGCAAATAGATGTCAGGACTATAATTAAACATGAATCTTAGTTACTTTCATTCATTTTCAAGTCATTTTCATTTTTTGCACCCCTAAAAAAAGACAAAATATTGATGAAGACTGTCCTTAGTATGATTATGAACTTTGAAAATTAATTATAAAACAAAATTAAGTGGAAAAAAATAAATCCCCCAAAACCAGAAATAGAATGAAACAAAAGAAATTTGGATACAATGTGTATCCAGTTGGTGGCTCAACTACACAGAGAATAAATGTTCCAAGTGACTTTATTATTTCTTCCTTTTTGGCCATGCTGCGTGGCTTGAGGGATCTTAGTTCCCCAACCAGAGATCGAACACGGGCCCCCAGCAGTGGAAGTGTGGAGTCCTAACCACTGGACCACTAGGGAATTCCCCCAAGTGAGTTTAAAACACTGTAATTTAATGATGTATCCCAAGTGCAATATACCCTAAGAAAAAAAAGATCTGTTAAAAAAAATTAAATGATTGTTGTTAGTAACTCATGTTGTTGGCATTAGGATTAGTGTGATTCTAAGACTACTGTATGTGTAAAGTGGGGTAAAGAAAATGAAGATTTATGTGGTATTCAGACCCTACCATCCCGGTATTTTGATACCAGGATTCTTGGTGTGGGAAAGGAGTAAAAGGTGTAAGATAGAAGTTAAGTATCAATATGAACTTATGATTTATTTTACCTAATTACTGAAGAGAAAAAAGGGAGGGAGGGAGGGAGGAAATATTTCCTAGCTCTTTTTACTGAAAAGACTAAAAACAAAGTCCAATTCAATAACAATGAGCATCCTTAGCATACAGACTGTAGTCTTGAAACACCATTTCTACTAAAAAGGAAAGGGAGATCACAGGAGAAGTAGCTAATTACAGGTTTGGAAAAGAAATACATAAAAATAAATCTGGAAATTTTTGTTCACCAGGTATCAAGGAAACTATCAAAGACTACTAGGGTCAATGTCAGAAAGACTCCAGAGCCACCTTGAAGAGACTCCCGAGGGCCATGGATGGGACACACTGAGCATCGGTAAGCATAATAACTGCAATGGATTGAAACACATCAAACGTGAATTGTCTGTCTCATTGTCCATGCGCTCGTAAAGATACTTTAAAAAAAGAAAAGGTCACCAATGGAGGAAGCTAGCAAACCACTCATTATTTTGAAAACTGGTAAATAAAGAAAAAGAATCAAGTAGTTATTCTGTCTTTGTTATATAAATTATTCTGGTGGGTAGCCAAATAGTTGATATGGGAAAGATTCTCTTTATAGAGTATTCAACTTACCTTTCTCTTCCCTCTCCCCTTCCTTCCTCTCCCTTCCCTTCCCTCTCCCTTTTTACACACACACACACACACACACACACACACGCACACGCACACGCACACGCACAGAATCACCCTTGTTTCAAACCACCAAATAGCCTTATAGATGAGATGAAATGTTTTGGGAACTTCAGAAACTAAGCCCCTATTTGAAAGAGACCAAAGTGGAATCAACATAAAACTGCATTATCTGCTGTGAAAGTATAATTATTTAAATTTCTTTACTGCTTAAATGAAGCTAATCAAGCTCATCTATAATTACTTATGGATATATTCATTTATTCAACAAATAGTTTTTGAATAAATAACCTGCCCTTAAGGTGTTTATAGACCAGTATTGTATACAGCCCAGGAGAATATAAATTCCTGTTATTTTTGCTGTCAATTTCAGATGCCACTTGCAATTACTCTCATACAAATACAGATTTTTCAACTGTATATATGTACATAATCATACATATAATTTTGTCAATTTGGGCCATAAAATAAATAATACACGTTCCTGCCATATAGTTGGAATGGTGTTATTGTCACAGAATCTAGGAACAATTCTAAGAACATCATTTTTATATCTTTATTTTTATCCAGATGTTATTTAAATAAGACAGAAGAAATAGAAATGTATAAAGGTCCACAGATATAATTTGGTATGGAAGTCGAAGCTTTATAAACTCATAAGATTTTAAAATTCTGTTTTTAAAAGTTATTAAAATATAGGATGGTGCTTATGTCTTTACAGATAAAAAGAGATCTTTAATGTGGCAATGCAATATATTCATGGGTTCATGGACCCCCACACCTTCAAGGAGTGTCATAAATCTACATCTCTCTCAGTCCAGGACTTTGAATTTAAATTTAAATATATGACATAACTTAGCCCAACATATTTTGGAGAATTACAAACATCTATAATTTCCAATAATGAGAAACACTGATGGGCCGATGTTTAAGCAGATTTGTAAAGCCAATGTGATAACACAAATGCAATTTTATTACTTTATCTTCAGTGTCTTTCACAACTGAGTGGACTGTCACACTCTATTATGTGGCCCACAGATCCACTGGCTAGAGCTATCATGGTACTTGTCTAAAATGGTCTTTGAAAATGAAAATTTGGGCTAAATATAAAGGAGGCAACCTGCCAGTAAGAACTATTCAAACCAAAAAGTCTCCCCAAGGGAAATGATAAGAACTCCGTTTTAAAATCATATAAATCAAGATGGTAGGAGGTTCCAACTTGTAAATTTTACAGTAAATACATCAAGATGTAAAGTCAGATTTTTAAGTAAATTTTTATTTGTAGTAAAGAATGAAAGCCCATACCAGAAAAACAGGTAAGTCACAAAATAAAGCCTTGCTTCCTAGCTTTTGCTCACCAATTTTTTTAAAAAGGTTACCAAACTAAAAAAGAGCTCTGAGGAGAGGGGCAGGACACAAAATACATAGGATGTGATTTTTTTTTTTTTATCACCATTTTGTTTTACAGTGGGTTTTGGGTTTGGTTTTAATGAGAAAGGAGATGGCAGATATTGTCAGTAGTAGCACTCTGCCTCTAGGAACTTGGATTTAAAAATCTAAATGAGATAACACATGTGCCCAATAATAGTAGCTACTACATAAATCACCTGAATGATTCTCATAAAATGAAGGGAAGAACCTAGGTGCTTTGATGGTGTGAAGGAAAATAATCCTTTCTGGATATGCAGTGAAGGCAGGTTTGGAAAAAACTATCTATAAAAAGTTATTTCCTATAATTGATGGAGTTAGTTTTCTGGAATAAGAGCTGAACTGAACAGAACTAAACTATTATTGAATCCACAGTAGTCAGTTCATAACCTCTGGGTGCCCTTCCTCCTCCTCTAGGATTTCTTTCAGGATCTGGAGAAGAGGGCTAGGAAAAGGAAAACATTCTCTCCCTTCAGTTGACACCTGCAACCCAAGAACATACGATAAGAAAAATTAAAAACAAACAAACAAAAAACAGCCGCAAGTTTTTCCCAAAACCCCTATACAAAGCTGTAGTAGAGTATCATTGTGTTTACTATCCAAATAATGGAGCTCTTGTTCTTTATACTTGTTCTTGGGAAAGACTGGAACTATTGCATTACCGTAGGTATGCATTTGGGCTGATTGCGAGGTTGGGGCCAGAGAGTACTAAATCCTATTCAAATAAATGAGGGGGCTGGAGAATAAATGTGTGAACAGTGATTCTCCAAAATAGACCCCAGTGAAGTGCAATTACCATTTATCAGATACCCTGCATTTTCCTCTCCATAGACTTCTACAAAACACTGTGGTTTAAATGAAATGCACCAAGGCTGGTATCTAGTTACATTAAGCCCTAATTTGACTCCTTGGTTTGTTCTCTGCGGGAAGCTTTCCTGTCTGTGTATACTTCTCTTCCCAAATGAATTTTCCCTAGAGGCATCAGGGAAGTGGAAAGTCTTTCTCTGGAGGCTCCTTTTTTAATTTTTGCCTTACTTTTTGTGAAATACTCAGTTCCTTTAAGCCATTTCACAGTGTAAGATTTAATTACATTCTGGTTTGCTTTTTTCCTGGGCTCTCCTTGGTGTTACCGATTTGATCAAAACCACCAAGCAGAGATTTTTATTGAGTCCTAAAACCTAAGACATCCAGATCAAATTTTGGAAAACTTTGTGTGCTTAATAAACTTCTCTACTTTCTCAGCACGCTTATCTCACATTGAATGAATAAAGTTTTGGTAGTTGTTTAAATAGATTAAACGTCACACTTTAAATAGAAAGAGAAGGCTCTGCCTAACTGACCTATTTTTCATCTGTGATTTAGAAAAAGGTGAGATTAGCATGGATATTGCATTTTCAAGGACCTCACCACTATTAAATAGACTGTTAAGTGCATTTTATGGCTGAAGAGTCTGTTCCCAGTTCAGTCTACAAGACGTGCTAAGTTCATCTCTACCTGCTACATTGAACATTCACTGACTAAAATACTTTCTGTGGATGTAATACCTATGCTCTGTATCTTTTAAGTATATAACTCTTAATATTTTAGGACTAGTAAAACATAACTCAATAAAAGTCCCAAGAATATGTGTTGTCCCTCAAGAAAAATACAGTGTTCTTATTTATCCAATGATATACATCCTGTGCTCCATTAGCTGCTGCATATCATAAGGTGACCAGATGTTGAAAAAATAACATAGGCACTCATAAAATGAGACTCCAAGTCTTATTTAAACCAAAAAAGCAACAATAACTGGTTAAAACTGCATCCTCACATCAACTCAACTTGTTCTCAGGATTTCAAGGCTCTGAAAGGAGTAGTTTATGGGCTTCTAATGAACAGAAATATTTTACCACTCATGCTTACTGCAACTTGGGCCACCTTGAGCATTTTTCTCTTGTTGTTGTCTTTTAAGGAACTTCTGCCTGGCTGTTTGCCTTTTTATTTAGGTGATCTTTGAACACAAAAGAAAATGTCAATGAATGAACATAAGATAAACCTTTAATATAAAAATTAAAAATACTTACATAGGGCTTCCCTATGTGGCGCAGTGGTTGAGAGTCCGCCTGCCGATGCAGGGGACACGGGTTCGTGCCCCGGTCCAGGAGGATCCCACATGCCGCGGAGCGGCTGGGCCCGTGAGCCATGGCCGCTGAGCCTGTGCGTCCGGAGCCTATGCTCTGCAGCGGGAGAGGCCACAACAGTGAGAGGCCCGCGTACCGCCAAAAAAAAAAAACAACTTACATAAATTAAGAAGTTATCTTCCTGTGTCTCCCCCTCTTTCATCAAAGTTTACAATCTATTGTACTGTGTTAGCAAACCCAAAAAGAAGTAAGTCTGTTAATGGAGAATTCTGTTAGAAAGGCTACTTACCTGCTTTTGCTTCTGTGGCATGCCAGAACTTTGATTTTAATTGTTCGGTAGACTCCATCTAATCCAGATATCCATACGTAATAATGATTACAGGGATTCTTCAATTCAGAACTTTATGTACCCCAAAAATCCCCTTATAGGGAAAAAATGGCTATCTGTTCTGAGGGTTCCCAATAACCCAGACATGCATCTTAAGCACTTAAACCTTTTAAATTCCCCAACTTCCACTTCCTGTGAAGAAATTCTATTAACCACTCTATATATAGAAAAAGTTTCTTTTGGTTCTTCTTCCTTTCTGCCACAAATAATATAGCCTTTACCACTCTGCCCAGCTGGCATTACTTCAATTGTTCTGCTATATTCTTATTCCACTTTGCTAATATCTCCCTTACAGCATCTAATTCATTCCTCTTTGTGTTATAGTTAGCTATATACATGTTTGCCCCCAACAAGAAGTTAAGCTTCTTAAGAGGAGATTAAATACCTTATTCTATTTTATATTCTTTACAATTGTCAGCACAATATTTTGAATTAGTGGGTTCACAATAAACATTTTGCTAAATTAATTAAAAATTCATTAACCAACCAATTAATAATAAAGATTACATTAATTAAAGACTAAGCAGAGCTGTTAGAGAACACTTAAATTCCCAGTGGAATCAACAAGAATAACTTGAATATACTTGACAGTACATTTGTTTTTTTGTTTTTAAATTTATTTATTTATTTATTTATTTTTGGCTGCATTGGGTCTTCGTTGCTGCACGTGGGCTTTCTCTAGTTGTGGCGAGCGGGGGCTACTCTTTCTTGCGGTGCATGGGCTTCTCATTGTGGTAACTTCTCTTTGATGCAGAGCATGGGCTCTAGGCACATTGGCTTCAGTAGTTGTGGCATGCGAGCTCAGTAGTTGTGGCTCACAGGCTCTAGAGCGCAGGCTCAGTTGTGGTGGCGCTGGGGCTTAGTAGCTCCGTGGCATGGGGGATCTTCCTGACCCAGGGCTCGAACCCGTGTCCCCTGCATTGGCAGGTGGATTCTTAACCACTCTGCCACCAGGGAAGTCCCAGTACATTTGTTTTTAAAAATATCCCAAGAGGAAAAATCATCTAGACCCATTTGAACATTTCATAAAGCAATTTTAACCAAGTTATTTATGACTTGGTGAATTATTTATTCTACAGATACACTAAGGTTATGTTTCTTAAAAAAAAAAATGGAGCAATGAGACTAGATAACCTAGATAATTCAAATTCCCATTTTACTTTTCTCAGCATTGTTTCTTGGATTCTTTCTTTAGTCTTTTCCTTTGCTTGGTTGAGCTATAAACTTTAAAGTTCTTAAGTATAAAAGCAGTAGAGCTATGTTGTCAGGTTCTCTAGAACAAAGATCACTAATAAGCTTTGTTTGCAAAAAGAAATCCTATTGTGGAATTAAGAGTACACGCCTGGAAGTCAGAGACCTGGTTCTACTCCTGGTGCTGTTACTATGTTATCTTATCCAAAATACTTTACCTTTCTGACCACAGTTTCCTTTTTTATACAATTAGACGGTTTTTATACTAATCTCCAAAGTTCCACCAAATTATTAAAATACTCTAAATTTATTACAAATAGCATTGATACTTATTTTTTTATTGAAGTATAGTTGATTTACAATATTGTGTTAGTTTCAGGTTGTACAGCAAAGTGACTATATATATATATAGTCTCCTGTGCTATACAGTAAATCCTTGCTGTCTATTTCATATACAGTAGTGTATATCTGTTAATCCTATACTCCCAATTTATCCCTTCCGCCGCGTCCCCTGTGGTAACCATAAGTTTGTTTTCTATGTCTGTCAGTCTCTTTCTGTTTTGCAGAAAAGTTCATTCGTACTGTTTTTTAGATTCCATATATAAGTGATATCATATATTTCTCTTTTCTGACTTACTTCATTTAGTATGATAACCTCTAGGTTCATCCATATTGCTACAAATGGCATTATTTCATTCTTTTTATGGCTGACTAATATTCCATTATATATATGTACCACATCTTCTTTATCCATTCATATGTTGATGGACACTTAGGTTTCTTCCATGTCTTGGCTATTGTAAATAGTGCTGCTTTGAACATTGGGGTCCATATATCTTTCTGAATTAGAGTTTTCTCTGGATATATGCCCAGGAGTGGGATTGCTAGATCATATGGTAATTCTATTTTTAGTTTTTAAGGAACCTCCAAACTGTTTTCCATAGTGGCTGCACCAATTTACATTCCCACCAACAGTGTAGGAGGACTCCCTTTTCTCCACATGCTCTCCAGCATTTACTATTTGTAGACTTTTTGATGGTGGCCATTCTGAGTGGCGTGAGGTGATATCTCATTGTAGTTTTGATTTGCATTTCTCTAACAATTTGTGATGTTGAGCATCTTTTCATGTATTTGTTAGCCATCTGTGTGTCTTCTTTGGAGAAATGTCTATTTAGGTCTTCTGCCCATTTTTTTGATTGGGTTGTTTGTTTTTTTGATATTGAGTTGCATGAGCTGTTTGTATATTTTGGAAATTAATCCCTTGTCAGTCACATCGTTTGCAATTATTTTCTTCCAGTCTGTAGGTTGTCTTTTCATTTAGTTTATGGTTTCCTCTGCTGTGCAAAAGCTCATACATTTGATTAGGTCCCACTTGTTTACATACTTATTTTTTTAATTAAGTAGTCTTTTATTGGAAAGAGTAATATGTGTGTGTGGTAGATTAAAATTGGCCACAAATTCTTCGATGCTCCTCCCTGTAAGAGATAGAGTCTATTTCCTCAGTCCTTGAAGCTGGGCTGGCCATGTGACTTTCTTTGACTAACAGAATATGGCAGAAGTGTTGTGTGAGTTCCTGTGAGTCTAGGCCTCAAGAGGCCTTGCAACTTCAGCTCTTGCTCTCCTTGAACACAGGCATCATGTCAAGAAGCTGAGGCTGACCTGCTAGAGGCAGATGGCACACATGACAGCCAGCATCCACAGCCAGACACCTAAATGAGTCCACGTTAAATCATAACGTGGACTTGTCCAATCACCAGACTCCTGCAGCCACATGACCAAGAGAAGACCAGGAGAACTACCTGGTGAGCCCAGCCCTAACTTGCTCACCCTTAGAATTGTTACGAAAGAAAATGGGTGTTTAGTCACTAAGTTTTGAAGTGATTTGTTATATATAGCAATAGATAACTAGTATAATACCACCAGTTAAAAAAAAAAATCAGAGGGCTTCCCTGGTGGCGCAGTGGTTGGGAGTCCGCCTGCCGATGCAGGGGACGCAGGTTCGTGCCCCGGTCCAGGAGGATCCCACGTGCCGCGGAGCGGCTGGGTCCGTGAGCCACGGCCACTGAGCCTGTGCGTCTGGAGCCTGTGCTCCGCGACGGCAGAGGCCACAGCAGTGAGAGGCCCGCATAACGCCAAAAAAAAAAAAAAAAAAAATTAGAACAAGCAAAAATATGTCTTCCTTCCTCCCAAAAGCCTGAGTTCCCATCCCCAGAGACAAAGTCCCCACAATGGGAACATATTCTGCACACTGCTCTGCATCTTGCTTGATTCCTTTAATATAATATGGAATTTATATCAGCCATATAAATAGCATTGGAGCATTCCATTATATGGATAATATAGCATAATTCACTTAACCAGTCCCCTTCAGATAGACATTTAGGCAGTTTCTGCTTTTTTGTTATTTACAAACATTGATACAATGATCATCTTTGTGCATATACATCTATGCATACATGTATACCTATATTTCTTTAGGAGGTGGGGATGGGGATCGAGGATGGTACTCCCTCACTCAGATATGTGGAAAGTCCACACCAACAAACTTCTATCCAACAGGCAGGACTAGTAAGGCAATCCTACTGTCCAGTCAATGCCAATGAGGGTGATCCCTACTAAAGCCAACTTTTTTTTTTTTTTTTTTAGCTTTTATCGCTCTGTCAAAGTCACTCTGTTGTTCTCAGTGCTGTGTGTTTCTTCTGGTATACCACAGCAGGCTTCTGAACTTTTGTCAAAAGCTGCAGTTGCCATATACTTTGCCCAGACATCCATTGTATGCCCGGGAGTCTATCTAAGCTTCTGGCTATAATCACCAATCTCATCACTGCCTCTCACTGAGGAAAGCCTGTCCCCACAAGAGAACTATCAAGCAGGTAAACACTGATAAAAATCATACCTAGATTTCTCTGCATTATATCCCTCATAGGATACTTGATTTTGCCTCTCTTTTCCCTCTCCACTCCAGCTCTCACCTTCTTTTGTGCTTTCTAGGGCCCTTCTTCTGACTAAGTTTTCAGCTTTCACTCGTTCTTACAGTTTTGGAGCAGGCTTGACCCTCTCCACAAATGCCTGATGGGAAGAATCCACTTATGAAGAACACAGGCTTCCCGTGCTCTGGTTCAAGGCACACACCGGTACTCTCCAGCCAAAGGCTCTCAAATGCTCTCCATTATCATTTTCCAAAAATACTTGAACCCCGGATTATGAGAAGACCAGTTTCTGAGACACTCCATCACTGTGCCTCAGGCTGCTGTGGGTGAATGACACGCAGCACATAGGACCAAGATTTTCCCATGGCCCTTGCTCCCAGATGAAAGGCACCTTCAATCATATGCTCCCAGGTTCTACACCCCAACATAACCTCTTATGCTTTCATTAATAATGAACTGAACCGGGCTTCCCTGATGGCACAGGGAAGTGGTTGAGAGTCTGCCTGCCGATGCAGAGGACGCAGGTTCGTGCCCCGGTCCAGGAGGCTCCCACATGCCACGGAGCGGCTGGGCCCGTGAGCCATGGCCGCTGAGCCTGCGCGTCCAGAGCCTGTGCTCCGCAGTGGGAGAGGCCACGGCAGTGAGAGGCCCGCGTACCGCAAAAAAATAAAATAAAATAATGAAGAACCCATCTACAAAACAAATGAAGCTGGAAAGTGAGATACTTTCCTACCCTCCCTTGCAGGTACAAGTAGCCATTGTGTCCAAGTTCTGGTCAGTGATGTGTATGGGGAAGTCAGCTGGTAGGGCATCTGTGAACGTTTTTTCCTTTTCTAACAAAGGGGATAAATGCAGTGTGCTCTGCCCTTCTAGCTCCTATCTCTTCTTCCTGCATTAAATACAAAAATACCTGGAGCTCTGACAGCCATTTTGCAACCACGGGTGATGTATTAATTTTCTATTGCCAAATTACCACAAACTTAGTAGCTTAAAAAAAAGACAAATTTATTATATTACAGTTCTAGAAGTTAGATCTTTGCCACCTTTTAAAAGCTGCCTGCATTCCTTGGCTCACAGCCCCTTCCTCCATCTTCAAAATCAGCAGCATAATAGCTTCAAATCTCTGTCTCTCTGACCTCTGCTTCTTTCAACACATTTCCTTCTCTGACTCTGACTCTCTTGCCTCCCTCTTATAAGGACCATTGTTTACATTAGACCTACCTGGATAAACCAGATTACTCTTCCCATCTCAAGATTCTTAACTAAATCACATCTACAAAGTCCCTTTGGCCATCAAAAGTTATATATTCATAGGTTTTGAGTATATGGATGTGGACATCTTTGGGGAGTTTTTATTCTCTCTACCAAAAGTAATATGCATAATGACCAAAAGCTGAGGATGATAAAACAGAAAGATAGAAGAGCCCACATGCTTGATGACGTTACAGAATCACAGTACCAGTCCTGGGCTGTATACCTCTACGTAGTAAAATGTCTTCATTGCTTAAGTCACCATTAATTGGGTTTTCATTTTCTTGCAACTGAACACATTCTAACTGGTACATTGTTTTCATTGTGCAAGATTTAACGTGATTCCTGGGCAGATTCTTCCACATAGAACAAGATGGCCACCAGTAGCTTCAAGATTACCTTTTACCAACTTCGCAGCCTAGATGGTAAGAGAGAATCTCTCTCACATTAGGTCCAGAAAAAGATCTGGCCTGACTCTCACTGTCCTAAATTGAGCCAGGCCTGGGCCACATACCAACTCATGGAGCAGAGATATGGGGTCAGCCCCACCAGAACCTCAAGAACTGAGAATAAAGAAGGGGAACTTTCACAAAGGAGAACTGGGGCTTTGCTACTAGAAAATCAGCAAATAGATGCTGGGCAGCAAAAGCAACTGAAGATTACTAGAGAAGGTGATACATAAAGCGTTCTTTTCTTGAGCACTTACTATATTCCAGACACCAGGCTAAGCCATTTTTTTTCATTTAAAAAACAGTTACTGAGCACCTACTACATGCTAGGCAGGAGAAAAAGAAAGATATGGTTCCTGTTCCCAAGGCAGTTAATATTTGAAGAGTTTACAAGTATTATCTCATTTAATCCTTTCAACCACAATATGACATAGGTATTTTATTTATCCCTACCTAATAGATTAAAACATAAAATGCCATATAGCATAGAGTGCTTAAGTGACTTGCTCATGGTAGTGAGTGGCAGAGCTGGAATTCAAGGTTTATCTCGGAAGCCTAGCCCTAATCTAATATACATGCTGCAAGTATAGATGAGAAGTAAGCTGAAAGGGGATAACACTGCCCCTAGTGACCTACAGGACCAGGGCTGTTCCAGGGAATGCTGAGGACCCAGACAAGGTACTTCAGTCAAGTTAAAATGGATATCAAGGGCTGGTAGAGAAAAACATATGTGAAAGAAGGAAGACAGACCCCTGTAGCCTGCAGGAGTGAAAGGGAACTTGGGGACCAATTATATATTTCATTTCATTTTTTACATAAATGAGACCTCATCCTCGCTCTTTGCTCCATTTTCACCCCCTATAGCCATTAACTAATAGAACCCAAGAGTTGGAAGACGAGTTATAGAGCTTCTAGTCAAAAGCTCTTCATAACCCAGATGGCAGCCAAAGTCTCCCTGCCTCTTAAGACCAAGCAAAATGGACTCAAACTTCCACTCCACCTGCTATGGAATATCGAATGCCCTTCCCAACATCACTGAAAAAACCTAGGTACTCATCCTCATGGAAGCTGCTTCTGGCTCTAACTACTTTGTCTTCCAAGTTGTTGGTCTCTATATTGTTGCTTCTCCTTCATTGCAGCCCTGTCATCAATTCAGATGTGTAATTCAACCCAATTAATACACTAATCTCCTGCACGTCATTTTCTACTAATGAAAAAACTGAGACATGAAGAGGTTAAAAGACTTACACCAAATCGTTCAGTTGATGAGGGGCAGGCCTGGGCCAAGATGTCAGGCCTTCTTTCTACTTCATCATTCTGCTCCATCAGGCACCTTTGTGTAGGGCAGAATGGGAAAAGAAAACTTGGATGACTGTTGCCTCACCCTTATGACCTCATGTAACTTTATCTCCCAGATACCCTGTCTCCAAATACAGTCATTTTGAGGTTACAACTTAACACATGAATGTTGAATGGGATACAGTGCAGTCCACAGCATGACCTCATTAAAAGTTAGGAAAAAACCAATGTGTCAGCCATAAAAAGGAACGAAATTGGGTCATCTGTAGAGACGTGGATGGATCTAGAGACTGTCATAAAGAGTGAAGTCAGAAAAACAAATATCACATATTAACACATGTATGTGGAACCTAGAAAAATGGTACAGATGAACTGGTTTGCAGGGCAGAAATAGAGACACAGATGTAGAGAACAAACATATGGACACCAAGGGGAGAAAGTGGCGGCGGGGAGGGATGGGGGTGGTGGGATGAATTGGGAGATTGGGATTAACATGTATACACTAATATATATAAAATAGATAACTAATAACAACCTGCTGCATAAAAAATAAATAAAATAAAATTCGAAAAAAAACAGTCTGTCATCTCAGAAAAACAATTTCACCTGCCTTCTCAACTCTTAATGAAGTCTTAATTATGAAAATAATTAGCGATAAACTCTTTTTTCATTAATAGGGCAAAAGAACTTGCAAATCACCTAACAATCCTTGAGTGCCTAGTATGTGCCAGGTACTGTTACAAACACCTTACATATATTAACTAAATTCATCCTCACACCACCTTATTAGGTAGATACTATTTCAATTCCCGTTTTGCAGATGAAGAAATGGAACCTGCCTAATATCACACAGCTAGTAAGAGGCAAGGCTACGATTCAAACTCAAATAGTCTGGCTCTAAGCCTGTGCTCTTAATTCTAACTCAACATAGCTTATACTTATTATAGTCATTTCCAATTTATTTATGTTGTAAATAAACATGGTTATACAAAAACAACTGGGAAATAATACGTATGAATTATATTGTATAGCTTATTCACGTAAAGTGCTTAGAACTAATTCTCAATTAAAAAGGAAAAATAGAATTGAAAATTATAGCCAACTCAAGTCAGTAGTGCACGAATAAAGCATCCCTCCTAAAAATTTGGGGAGTTCCAGCTATCTACTTATGTCATATATAATGGAAACACTGAAATATTGCCGAGTCTTGCCTTTATTAGTAGAATACTAAATTAGAGTCCTCAATGTACCCTAACAACACTTAATTTTTTTTGTAAATATCAAGTATAATTGGAAACAGAAGACCACCCCCAACTAGGATGACCAACTGTCCCAGTTTGCCTAGGACTGTTCCTCTCTTCTAGTCCAGGAAATTTGTAATTCATTTTGTAAATATCAAGTATAGTTGAAAACAGAAGATTCACTCCCCTCCCCAACTAGAATGACCAACTGTCCCGGTTTGCCTGGGGCTGTCCTTGAGTTCTCTTCTAGTCCAGAAAGTTTGCATCTCCTCTGGAACCAGAAACAACTGTACTCATCCAAACATGTTTTTCGCTTTTTTTGTTTTGCCACATCTTTGGGTTTTGGTGCTCAAAAGCTAAATATTTAACATTTTGTTTCTTATGGTTTCCTTTTCCTGTGGCAGTGGATGATATCCTAGTTTGAACTGGAGAGAGGGATGGGATTTAAAAATAAAAGATTACATCTCAGGAGTCCAAAAAATATTAACAGGAAACAAAATTCTCATCCACAGGGACATTTATCCGAACTCTGGAATCAGCCTGGCTTGGGGAAGGTCCCATTTACCCCCATCAGCTTCTCCCTGGTTGCTTCTCCTCTCTCCTCTTCAAGGCTAAGAAAGTTTATACAATTTGGCCAGCTGTGAGTCTTTACCTATTGTTCCAAAATCAACTGTTAATGATGTAAATTTCCCCCGCCCCCTAGTACTTTGATTTTTGACAGGCAAGGAGCCCAGTTTCTTTCCAAAAGCCTTCCTTCCTTTTTGCCATCAACTTCAAAATGTCTGTTTTAAAACTCAAAACTAAGCAGACACTTTTTCCCTCTGAATTTTTTTCTGCTATAACAAATAATAACAGCTAATATACCATATATTTAATAATAATAATAATAATGGTACTACCCCATGGACTTTAGGTGGTACCAAAATGGAAGAGAATTATTATTTTTTTTTTTTTGCGGTAAGTGGGCCTTTTACTGTTGTGGCCTCTCCTGTTGCGGAGCACAGATTCCGGACGCGCAGGCCTAGCGGCTGTGGCTCACAGGCCTAGCCGTTCCACAGCATGTGGGATCTTCCCGGACTGGGGCACAAACCCGTGTCCTCTGCATCAGCAGGCTGACTCTCAACCACTGCGCCACCAGGGAAGCCCAATGGAAGAGAATTAAATGCTGACATTGTCTAACAGGAGTTAGTACTCTACAAGTGTTTGCTGGCCAAGCACTGTTGTAAGCACTTCACATGTATTCTCACAGCAACTTCATGAGGTAGGTACTATTATTAACCTCTTATTCCAGATGAAGACACTAAGTAACAGTAAGGTTACACAGTCACATGACTAGTAAGTGGCAGGGATGTATTTCAAGCAGTCAGGATTCAGATCCATTCTCTATGCCACACTGCTTCTGCCTCTGAGAGGAAATAGAGGAGTTGCAGGAAATGTCAAGGAAAGAATCAGTGGTTGGCATTTCAGAATATTGCTGCAACACTCTCCTTGAAATGCATCAGAAAAGTAAAATGGAATGATGGATGGATCAAGAATGAATGGCTGGATCAACTACATGATGGAGCAAGTGTATTAAAATGTTAATGGTAAAATGATGAGTATACAGGTGTTTATTGCAAAAGTCTTTCAACTTTTCTGTATGCTTGAAATTTTCCATGGCAAAATGTTGAACATCTCCCCCAAATAACTGCAGCACATTTGTACCCTAAGAAGGGCAGCTCAGGTGCTTCTGTCTTTTTTTTAAATTCTACTCTATCCAGCACCCCATTACATATGACAGCACATATTTTATTGCTAAATTGTATAGGATAGGCAAAGTGACTCTGAAATAAGAGCAAGCACAGCAGGCTAGCCTGAAGACCTCAAGGAAGAAGTCTAAAAGTGTCCCTAAGGAATGTCGCTGTAAGTCACATTGCTATAGATTGTGACAAGTAGAGATGAAAGACTAAATTATTATGTTTAGCCCAGAGAATCAACCAGTAGAAAGCCCCTGTGAAGACAATCAGTAAATCAACATCTTTAAGGAGGGAAGTTAGAAGCTGAATGCAAATTATTTGCAAATTTTAGATTGTATCTTTGGGTTACTAGTATTAATATAATAATAAGAAAAGTTAACATTTGTTGAATGCTTATTGTATACCAAGGACTATTCTAAACATTTTACATGTATTAACTTATTTAATCCTCTCACCAACTCTAGGAGGGTAGGTACTATTATTGTCCCCGATTTACAGATAAGGTAACTAAGCCACAGAGAGTTTAAGTAACCTGCACAAGGTAACACAGCTGAAAAGTAATGCAGCCAGAGTTTGAAATTAGGCAATCTCATTTCCACACTTGTGGCCTTAACCACTCACTCCCTTATACTGTCTCTTGTTAGGGTTTTAAGCGGTTAATTCACAACCCTTCTCTTTCCTACCTAAATTTAAAACCAACTGAGAAGTAGACACAGGAATCAGAGATAAGAAGTACTAGCTTTATTTCTAATGAAATCTAAATTAAATGATGTGCAATCAAATGGACTTGCTTATAGGTGCTGAACTAGTCAGACTTTCCTACCCAGTCATAGGAAGTACTAAACAGTTTCAGACCTCAACCACAAGCACAGAGCATGTTCTATGTTCTGCTAAGGTCATGGCATGGCAGAGGCTGAAAGCCAGAAGGCATCCTCTCTGTGAGCAAGCAAGTCTAAAATGCGCAGGAGTGGGGCTGATTCACAAATGCCTGGTTCATTCTTCTAAACTCACCAATGAGAGAAGTCATCCTCCCTCCCTCAGGAGAGGAGGGAGTTAGAGGGAAAGGCTCACATGTCCTCTAGTAAAAAGTCCTTCCCATGGAAACATATTGAATAGGAAATAAGTATTTTCTCACCTAGCACTTCTTAGTTATTAAATTCAGCAATATGAGAAGGGAAAAAAAAATTGGTTATACACACACATACACACACACACACACACACACACACAAGTAATGTGGAGGCATCCCAGAAAGTGTACAAAATATTTGAAATTGCAGAGCCTTAGGAGAGCCTAGGAGGATAGAAATCCAAGAGGAAAAACTCCTCCCAAAGCAGTATCTAATTGAGATAATCTACTTGAAGAAGGAAACACATTTCCGTGCAGGTGGTAAGTGGTCAACTCATCTTCTTAGCTCCTATCCTTATTATTATTATTGTGCTTATTGTTCTGTACTCAACCACAATTCACTTTCTGTATGCAACACAGAATAAAACCATTTAAGTGGATTCCTGGCCAAGTTTTGTCCAGAGAAAAGAAACATTTTACATTTTATAGCACTGTGAATTTTGCAAAGCACTTTAACATATATTATCTCATTTGATTCCCAGAACAGCCCTGGTAAGGCAGGTATTACAATGGAAATTGCATTTTGTCCAGGAGCTAAAGTAACATGTAAGGTAAAAAAAAATCAAATATAATAAAAATTAGTCACAAACTCCCTTCAATTTGCCCTTACAGTATAGAAGCATACCATCGCTCCCTTAATCTAATTGTCAGCTTTTCCACTGTTGGAACAGGTTGATACCTCTTTGGTTGAACTCTAGATGTAAGAACTTGCTTGTGTTTAGAGTCCATGTTGTACAAAAATATAAGGGCAGTGTATTTAACCATAGAGATGTCATCCCATTTTCTGTAGCAAGATGCTTACATTGTAAAATGCATAAGGGAATGGAGACTAACTGCATCCAGCAACTTCATGCCACCCTTTCTTCATTTCCCTCTGTCCATGCCCACTGAATGGAATTCATGGCAACTTCACATTTAAATGATTTTTCATTCTCTCTTTTGCCTTTTTTCTCTCCGTCTCTGTTTCTTTCTCATACTTTTAAAGTGATGTTTGGTTTAACTTAAGCTAAATAGACATAGAATGTCCCCACTAGATTATCATAATCTGAGGTTTACAGTTTCAAGTAACTTAGCCAAAATCATCAGGCAGCAAAAGTCAATCAGCTGACTTCTACCCCATCTTCTTTTAACTATGCAACATCACATCCTCCCATTAACCAGACAGTATAACTGAGGTAGTCTTTACAAGCTGAAAATTAGGTATTTGCCTGATCAGATACAATCTAGGCAGATAGTAACTTCTTTTAGTATAATCTTAGTGTAGATCTAGAAAAATGTTAAAATTAGTCTACCTAGACCAGAGCTCAGCAAAGACATAAGGCACATGTCCTTGCTCTTGTGAAAGTGCTATCATATCTTTAATGACTATTGTCAAGACCTCTCATCCACAAGACTGAAAAATACCCTGAAAGTGAAAAAGTGATTTACCAAGTGGCACTACAGAGTAAATTGTTTCACATTTGTTAAGTTGTGAGAACACAAAAATGATACCTAGCTCACACAGATGGAAGGGACAGTGGTATCAGCAATGTCATTTTAAAATATGAAATGTGACAACCATGGGTATATAATATCAGAGAAAAAAGAAAGCTAGCCTCATGAAAATATGACTGCTATTAAGTCAGCAAAACTGTAAATAATAGCCACCAGTATTGAGCACTCCAAATGCATTATCATAGTAAATCTTCATATTATGTTTCCCATTTCATAGATAAGAAAATTGAGATTCAGAGAGGCCAAATACCTTTGATCAAAGTCATTTCAGAAGTGACAGAGCCAGGATTTGATTGACTGTAGGACTATCAGATTCAAAGCCCATGCTCTTTCCAGATAATCATTCTGCGTCTCAAACCCTCCCTAGAATTTTGAAAATACAGTATAGCTATCTCTTACACAGTAAGTTTTTAGCTCTTATAATTTAATAATTTTTTTCTCACACTTCATCTCATTTATGCAAGAATATTTAAAAGCAATAGATAAATAAATGTAACCCATTAAGACTTCCCTGGTGGTCCAGTACTTAAGACTTTGCACTTCCACTGCAGGAGGCACAGGTTCGATCCCTGGTCGGGAAACTAAGATCCCAAGTGACACACTGTGCGGCCAAAAAAAAAAGTAACCCATTAAGTATATATATTGAATATTCTGTACTAGAATATGGTTCCCAAAGTAGAGAGCAGATTCGCTCAGTCTCCTGTGGGGCTTCTTCACTTTATTCATGGGGCCCCATGGGTGGTGGTGGTAGAGGAGGGTGATTCAGTCTCCTCCCCTGAACTACAATATACACTATCAATATCAGAGGGCAGGAGTCATCAAACTGCCGGAGGCTTGAACGACAGATACCTTGGAATATCAGATATCTTAAATCAAGACAAAAGTGAAATTAAGGTTTAAAAAAAATCTCTAAATGTTTAAATAGTTACTGAAAAATATCTGTTACCGGAAATGTTGAAATGATAGTTATAATAGTACAGTTCCTCTGTTTCCTTTCTTTCTCTCAGCTAAATTTTCAATAGTAGTCTTTACAGAGAAAGACAAATACTGTATGATATCACTTATATGTGGAATCTAAAAAATACAACAAACTAGTGAATATAACAAAAAAGAAACAGACTCACAGATAAAGAGAACAAAGTTAGTGGTTACCAGTGGGGAGAGGGAAGGGGGGGCAATACAGGAGTACAGGATTAAGTACACACTATTATGTATAAAATAATCTACAAGAAGGGACTTCCCTGATCATCCAGTGGTTATAGACTTCCCCTTCCAATGCAGGGGGTGTGGGTTTGAACCCTGGTTGGGGAGCTAAGATCCCACATGCCTCGAGGCCAAAAAACCAAAACACATAAGACAGAAGCAAAATTGTAACAAATTCAATAAAGACTTTAAAAATGGTCCACATCAAAAAAATCTTAAAAAAAAAACAAAAAAAAAAAAACAAGGGGAATTCCCTGGTGGTCCCGTGGCTAAGACTTCTTGCTCCCAATACAGGGGGCCTGGGTTCCATCCCTAGTCAGGGAACTAGATTCCACATGCTGCAACTAAAAGATCCCGCATGCCACAACTAAGACCCAGCTCAGCCAAATTAAAAGAAAAGAAAAGAAAAAAAAAAGCTACAAGGATATATTGTATAACACAGGAAAAATATAGCCAATATTCTATAATAAAAAAAAAAATAGTGGTCTTTATGTGGGCAGACTCCATCAGATACTTCCAAGTTCAATGTCAGGCCTAGGACTAAGAATTAGCCTTGTCCTTTAATCCAATCTGTTAACTCTTATACTCGATTCCCTCCAGCAGCAAGAGCAACTTTTATCATAAAATCATAATTCCTGATGTATGTGGAAAGGTGATGCTGTTGAAGTACCATCAATAAAGCAGATGTTTCACAGTGGTTGTGATTAATTTGTGCTGATCTTGATACCACTTGCTCTTGTAACCAACATTTACATTTGTAAAATGGTAGAATTTGAGAGATGGTTTACTGATATAATCTGTAACAATGGCAAAGAAAGAAGCTAACTGAGCTATATAAAGACTAAATCAGTAAATCAACTATACTTCAGTAATAATAAAAAAAAAAAACACCTAAATCAATAGGGACCACACAAACTAGATATAAATTTGCAAAAAAAAAAAATGCATTAAGTGTATAACACTAAAGAGCATATTATCTTGATCCCAATTGGAGGGCAATGACAAAATAATCTGGGATTTACTTTCTTCTTCTCTATATTAAATACTAGAATCTGTATGAATATCTTTCAGGGAAGCCATCAAAGGTCCTAGTTTTGTATGGTGAATGGTTTGGATAACTGACAGGTGAGAGATTAACGTTTATGCCAATGTTCACAGCAATGAAGGATAAATTATATAACTGTTTAAGCTTTTAAAAATGCTTTTTTTTTTTCTCGTTAAAAGAAAGAATGAGATTCTGACAACTATCCCACAAAAATTTTACCACCAGTATAGTCTGAACCCAACCCTGGGAGAGGTGGTAAATAACTAGGGATCTCCAAATAGATCTCAGAGCAGGCCCCGTAGACAGCCCTGGAACATGTATACTGAATACAGAATCCTGATACTTTCTCAAAGCTATAGCTTTTGCTCAGTTTTCTCCACAAACAGTAGTCTTAACATAGAGGCCAAACCACGTTGAATTCTTTGTGTGTCAAGATAAAGAAACCCAACACACGACAATATAACATCTTTAGTATTGAAATCTAAGCAAATGACTCTCAAATTCTCTATACTTTACTAAGGAAATAAAAGTTCTATAAAAGAAAGACACTCTAACAAATAAAGCTGCCCCTGTGTGCAATGGATGTTTTGTGAGGTAGCAATTCCTCTTCTACTGGGAGAACTGAAGCAGAGGCTGGCTGAAAACCCCGAGGTACTCTAGAGGAGTTTTCTTCATTAGGCTGGAGGTGGAACTGTCTGCTGGTACTTTAGGCTAGGCCAAGGAGTTTTCAACTAATTTCACCGTGGCAGAAAAAATATCGCAGAAAATCCAATTATATTATGAACGTTGAAATGTGTTATACTTTTTAAGTCTCTAATAAATGCTTTTTAATTCCTTCATTAAAAAATTAACACGGTGTTTATAAAAGCATTTATTATAAAAAGGGGGGACTGAAGGAAAGGAATGGGAAGAAAACAGTCCCCCAAACTCGACAAGAACCTCATTCGATCAATAAGCACCTTCAAGATTCCTCATCCCCACTCCCATGGTCCTAGTCTGTCTTTTACTAGACAAATACTTTTGATCGTCCCCTTTGTGCTCAGCAATGTTAGACGGTAAGGAGCTCACAGAGCATCGTAGACAACGGCTCACTAGTTGGCACCGTGGGCTCCAAGAAGGCGCAAGTGACCTGAGCTGGGAGGCTCAGGAAGGCTTCCCGGAGGAGGCGGTGCCTCCCAGATGGAGCTTGAAAGCAAAGAGAAAATTTAAGGTTTGGGGTTGCTAGGTTGCTGTGTTCCCCGGCATGCGCCTCTTGCTAGGGTAACGGCGAAAATGTGTTGTTGGTCTTTTGGAGAAAACTGAGTCTCGCTTACCATCTGTCGAGAGGAGAGAGTGGAAGGAATGGAGGGAGGAAAAGAACCAAAGCTCCCTTCTTCGATAAGACGTGCACTGCAGCTCCTGTTGCCGGATCCCGGGAAGGAGCGTTCCAAATGCCCACTCCGCTGAAGCGGGAGCAGCTGGGCGGTGATGGCGGAGAGGAGACTTCTTGCCACGCGTTGGCGGCCAGGCGAACAGGCCCAAGTCGAGGGGCACTCCCGTCCCAAGACCCTGGCCTTGTCGCCCGAGTTCTCACGACCCTCCTTAAGGCTGTGGTTTAACTAGAATCTAGTAGCGCTGTCCCTGGTTCCCCAGAGATCCTGGGTTGGGGAGTCTCGGCCGCCCTGGTTCACACCGCGGAGATTTGTTCCCGTCGCGAGCTTACCCAGCGCGGGCCCCGGGGCGCCGCGGGAGCGGGTGTCGTTTTACGGATGGGTTTCCTCCCTAAGCAATTCAAATTCTCTCCCCCCACCAACCCCGGCCCCCTGCCTCACCCCCAGGCAGAGGGAGCTGGAGTCCCGCAGGCCAAGCCCTAGTGCCTGGCGCAAAGGTGGACCCGGAGTGGGAGGGGGTGGAGACGCCCATGGAGGCCGACTCCCGACACCCGGGCGGTGAGGCTGGACCTCTGACCCTCGGGGTGAGCGGAGCTTCGGGCCTGGATTTCCCTTCTTCATTCTTCCCCTCCCAAATCCCGAGGCAAGAAGGAGATCTAGCCGTCGGTCCCTGGAGAACCGCTCAGCCCTGGGCGAGCAGAGCGGCGAGGCCCGGGCGGGTTGGGGCGGATCGGGCGCCCAGGGCCGCGGGGCCACCCACGGTCTAGGTCTTGGTCTTCCGCGAGCTGAGTTCTGCTCCGCCCAGTATTTCTCTGCGTTTGTCTTTTTTTTTTTTTTCCCTCCACTCTTCCCAACCTTCTTTGCCCCACTGTTCGCTTTTTTTTTCTTTCCTCAAGGGGGGCATCCTTCCTGGGTAGAGAACAATTTTTCCTCCGCTGAGTATTTCCATGGCTTATCCTTGGGCCGCTGAGTGACCTTGGGGAAGTCACTGAACTTTCAGGAACTGTGTGAAAAGAGGGAAGGGTGCTCTCTAGGGCTGTTTTTCTGAAGATGCCTCCGAAATTTAGCCCCAGAGGACTCAAGGGAATGAAGGTGTTCCCTCTCCCTCCCCATCTCACCACTGATAGGACGGAGCTGTGTGCATAAGCACAAAATCATCTGAAAAAGGAGGGCTTTTGGTACGAGTTTTATATTAAAATAAGGGAGGTGACTAACTTAATTCTTATTTTGAAAAATTCGGATGTAAGACACCCTATTGGGAAATAAAAATAAGGTGATGCTTTCTACGACTCCTTCGCTGATTTTGCAACATTTATTTCCAAATTTTGTTCTGCATACTCGCCCCCCTTGGCTGGTGCTGCCCTCCGGGAGCAAAGAATGGCTGGTACATTCCTGAGAGGGCAAGGGGAGGGTGTAGTGATGGTTAAGAGAGAAGTTGGCTCTGGGTGTAACTATGCCAACTGTTGGAGGGAGGCAAAGGGAGGGTGGTCTTTTACGCGGGTCTGAGATCTGGTTGCCTTTAATTCGCCCTGAGACTGCGTGTTGCGTTAATGGGCATCTGTCAGCGGAGGGCTCAGGTTTCCCCACTTGCCTCGGGCAGTGGAAACAAAGGGGCAAAAAGCAAAGTAGACCACTCAACCAGAAAGAAATATGCCAGGCCTCTGGAGCAGGGGGTGCGGACTGAGAGTGAGTGGGCACCACGGGCTTCTCCTCAGGCCCAGGGCTGGGCTGAAGGACTCAAGACCAGGAGGAGACCCCACCTTTGAAAAGCCCCTTCTGATTAGACTCTCTTTTGCTCCATCCTTTCAGATAGCAAGGGACTGGAATAGGTTATGCAACCCCTCATAGAAAAACCCATTTTTTTATACCTAAAATCTAGTTGTTCAAAACCAAGCCAAACATTGCAAGTGTTTGTAACAGAGTTGTTTGTCTTTCTAGAAGCCATTAACAAACAAATTAACTCCTTACATCCCCTTAGGTCTCTACAGTTTATAAAACATTTTTCACTGACACCAACTCACCTAATCCTGCAAGCCCAAGTGACAAAGAGACTCCTCATTCTCATTGTAGAGGCAAGGGAATGGAGAGAAAGAAACCAAGCAGTTTGTCCAAGGTCACAGTCAGGAAGTACCCATTCCCTGATCGGGACGCCTCCCCCCCTCTGGAAGGCATGTCTCACTCCACTGCTTCCTGTCATTCCCTCCCATGAAATAGACACACACACAACCGCCACGCGACCTGGGCACTCTGAGAACACCTTCCAGCCTCCCCATTCACCTCCCAGAGAGGCGTTCATTTACTAATTATGCTGCAGTTTGCAGCATGTGTCTAACAGACACATGGCTCTGGAACTGGCTTTCCTTCACATTATAGTCTCTTCAGTACAGTTCTTCAAGGAACCCACGTTAAAACGTGCGCACACACACACACCAGCCTTTCATAGTCCCCTCACTGCCAAAACTCTTCCTATAAACCATATAAAATAAATAACCTCAAACATAACTCTTAATTGCTTCCAAGTCCATGTTTCCTCATCACTAAACTTTATTGCTTCCCAATCTTTAGGGCAAACTTCCCTCGGGACTTTGTCCCTTCCAGGAGAGAGGCCGAGAAAAACAGTTCTTCCAAGATTCGACCTGGGTGTCCCAGGACGGGAGGATGAGCACAGGAAGGGTGTCAGTGTGCTCAGAGCCTGGGAGGGAAGCAGAGGTCTCTCAGGGTTGGGAGTGGACCCTCGGAGACAAAACGCGGAAGTTTTCCATCTGCTCGTCGCCCCCTACAGGCCACGTCCGCCATCGCAGCAAGAGCCCTGCAGAGCCCGTGCGTGTATTCTAGCCTTCGTTCGCCTTTCCCTGGACCTCCGAATCCACCCTCCATTCCCGGAGGGACTGAGTACCGGGACCCCACTCAGGGACTTCGTCCAGGGGATACTCTAAGGGCTACAGGCCTTGGAACTGGATGGACTTTCTAGAAATGAATGCCGGAAGAAGTGGAAACCAGTTTAAATTCGTGTGTAGCCGAAAGCTAAAATCCTCCCCATAAAAAATAACCCGTTTCTTCTTTTTATTACAAATAAATCTGCCTAAGTGAAATAAAAAGCCGATATCAGTCGTGTTGTCTTTAAATCTCAGTGTAAAAGATTTCAGTGCCTTTCCTCGCTGCTGCCCGCGTCCGCTCATATCAAATGTGGGTTTCAAGCCCTCCCTTCCCCAAGTGCTTGCGTTCATTATATACAATATTTGCATTTTTTCCTTCTGTTCTAAGCTTTCGTGGTTTAGCAAGCTTAAACCAAAAAGAGCTTTTCAGCTGAGCTATGGCCAGGCCTATCTCCCTGACATCTGCCGGGACTTTAAACAGCCGCTGGTCGGTTTGGGGTCTGCGTCTAAGAGTCTCCTACCCTCCAAGAAATAAAGGAGGGGGACCATCTTCAGGCTCTAGTTCAAGGTTGATAAGTGTCTGGAAGGAAAGTTGCCGGAGGATCTCTCCTCTACACTCCACCGCCTAATGCATCGGGGGAGTGGGGTGGGAAGCTCTGCGAATCTCAAGCGGCAGCTTGTGGCCGAGTGTCACGCTGCGGGCGCAGGCTCGGCCGGTATTGCTGCTATGCGCGGAAATATGAGCGAGTAATTTTATAAGTAACAAAGGATCAGGGATGGAATGAGGCCCCTGTTATCCAATGTCGTTTAGAAGCCTTGGATCAGCAGCTTCTTGAGGCTAAAAGTGAATTCAAGAAGCCCTGCCTTTCCCTTTTCCCAGGGGTGTCAGCTAAATTTAGAAATAACCTCTATGTGTTTGCACAAATCATGTACCATTTGCTGTTTGTGTAAAAACCGATTAGCCAGACACAACTGTGAAACAACTTGTTACTTTTATAGCTGCAACACACAAACAAATTTAGATCCGTTTATTTTTCCTTGTAAAAAGAGATTAGAAGGGACCCACCCGGAGACTGTGTGGTCCATAATCTCTTCTCCGTGAAGGTAACTGTTGCTCCTCTCGGTGGCGGTTGATTATCAAGTTCTTGTTTATCAAGTTAAACGATCTCACCCCAGGCAGCTTGTTTTATTTTAGGACTCTGATCCAGAAGGAATGTTTACTCAGGACACAATAATGTTTACTGTTTACCAGGAAGACCGGTTCGGTTTTTGCGAAGAAGGGTCTTTTAAAGCGACTCCCTAGCCCACACCGACAGCAGGGAAATAAGGCTGGGATCAGCAGCCGGGAGGCATCTCCGCGACCAGGGAGGCAAGGTGGACGCCAGCGCCAGGGACTGGCGGTGTTTTGCAAACAGCACGCGCATAGGGCCGAGCTGACAGTACTGCTATCCGCTCCAGTTTAAAAAAGTGATTTCGCATACGTAATTGTAACAGCTAAATTAATTAAGAAATAATTAGAATTGATGCCATTTGAGGATATGTTATTGGTGATGGGAATCGGCTTCCCGCGTCTAGATGTTTCATTTCTACCTTAATACTTAAGGTTGCAACAGCTGAAATGCACATTAAAAATAATCCGCAAGGACATCTCCCCATTCCTGCTCTGTGATCTCGCATTTCACACTAAACTAGCCTAAGGTATTTTTAAAAAGGTTAAAAAACGGGGTGATGTGCATCTGTTTTTCAAAGGATATTAAGGCCACTATTTCTTGGCCTTCGGAAAAGCTGCGGGTTGGAGGAGGCATCTACAGGAATCCTTCAGAAATCCAAATTATGTTGTGGACTACTATCATAGAAAACAGGTACCTTATTTGAAAATATTATGAAAGAATAAAACAACTATGTATCATCTATCAGGTTAATATAGGTAATACAACTCCACTGCAAAATTTAAAATGCCATACAGATATTTAAAAAGTTAATTGGGTTTATTACCATTTCCACTTAGGGGATGAAAATAAACAGTTTGAAAAATCAAGGCTTTAAATGCTAAAATGAGGGAGATGTTTGGAATTAAACATTCTTTTGAAAGGATAATTGAAACGACTAAGAACTCTCATTTGAGAAGTTTTCATTGTGAAAGATAAAGTCTTGTATTTAAAAAATATTTAAATTGTGCTGATGTTTAGAATTAGGTTGGTTTTTTAAATGGCAGCTTACTTTATCTTCAGAAATATCTAGTCATTTTGATTTAATGAATTGATAGGAAGGAGATCACCACCAACATCCCGATTTTATATGAAAACTAAAAGAAAATATTAATACAATTTAAATTAGGTATATTCTTTCTCCAATTAAAATTTCTTACACCCAAATTATGAATTAGCAAAGTTTGAAAAGGTCATTCCTTGAAACTCCTCTAATATCTGGGAAAAATAAAATGCAAATACTGTTTTAAAATCTTGTCATTTATCTCAGACACCTAAATAAAACGCTAGGCTGAGCCTTTAAAAATTTTATTTACAAAGTTGTGTACAACACGATGGAATAACATTTAGAATACCATATATATTCATTCATATATAAACAGACTTTTATAATAGAATGACACTTTTCGCCTTGTGAAAATTTTTTAATATTTAAAATCTCCCAACATCTCTATACATTTTTTTCTCACATAAAACTGCGGAGAGTGAACCTTCAGAAAAAATGAAAGTTCAGAGCTCTAAATCTACTGAATTTGTTTTTTTCTTAAAAAAATAAAAACCCCAAAAGGAAAGTCAATAATTTTTATACAAATATATACAAAGAATTTCCCTCCCATCCCCAAGGTACTGAGAGCAGGTGCCGTCGGGGTACATTTTCGGAAATTCGGTTTTCGGTTTTACCTGTACGGAAAGCTATTCCCCGCGGGTGCGCGGTGAGAGTTTGCTCCGCCAGCCTAGGTATGCAGGACCCGGTGGAGGCCGCCGAAAGTCGGTGTCGACGGGTTGGAGGGAGGAAATGTAAGAGAGGCAAAGTCCAGGATTGGGCAGGGGGGCCAGGAGCGGGGCGGGGCGCGCAGCTTGCAAATGCAGCCGACGCTCGAGGCCGCCGCCGGGCCCAGCATCCCGGCCACCGGCACGTCCCTATTGAGCGGGCCACTTGGCCTGCGCTGCGGCGGCGGCAGCGGCGGCGGCCGAGGCTGCAGGCTGCAGAAACTGTCCAGAGAGCGGCACGCTCAGGATGGGCGCGATGGTCGCCGTCGTCCGACTCAGCGAGAGAGGCTGATGCGTGGCTATGAGCGCTGCTGACTGCACGGTCCCGGGCGGCCGCAGAAAGGACTGCGCCGCCCCGCCGCCCCCGCTACCCCCGGTGCCCCCAGTTACCCCGGCGCCCCCAGCCGAGCCCCCGGGCGCCGCGGGGCCCCCACCGATGATGTTCTCGATGCTGAACGACGGTCGCGCACTCGGCTCGGACTTAATGAGCGACGCCGTGGTGCCAGCGGCGCCCGCCGTGCCCGCGGCGGCCGCGGCGGCGCCCAAACTGTTGAGCTGCAGCTGCAGGCCCGGGCCGAGCTGCGAGCCGAACGCGGCCGCTTTGCGGCCCAACTCGCCCGAGGGCAGCAGCGGCACGGCGGGCGGCAGCACGGGTGCCACCGGCGGCAGAGCGTACGGGTACTGGAGCGCCGCGGCCGCCGCCGCGGCTGCCGCAGCAGCAGGGTGCGAGTAGGCGCCAGCCGCGGCTGCAGGGTGCAGGCCGTAGGGGCGACCGTAGGGCCCCGCGGCGCCGGCCGCCGCCGCCAGGCTGTAGGCGCCGAAGCTCTGCATCATGAGCGCCGTCTGCTCACGCAGGTGCTCCTGCTGGTGGCGCTTGAAGCGTTTCCGGCGCCGCAGGAAGCTGCCGTTGTCGAACATGTCCTCGGACTGGGGGTCCAGGGTCCAGTAGTTGCCCTTCCCCGGGTTGCCCGGTTCACGGGGGATCTTGACGAAGCAGTCGTTGAGCGAGAGATTGTGGCGGATGCTGTTCTGCCAGGCGGGGAACTTCTCCCGGTAGTAGGGGAAGCGGTTGCTGATGAACTCGCAGATGCCACTCAGGGTCAGCTTCTTCTGCGGGCTCTGCAGGATAGCCATAGTGATGAGCGCGATGTACGAGTAGGGCGGCTTCACCAGGCTGTTCTTGGGCTTGTTCGGAGCCAGGCCTCCCGCCGCACCGCTGCCCGAGCCAGGCCCGCCACCGCTCCCGCCGCTCTCCTCGCCGCCAACGCCGCCCTTGCAGCCGTCGGCCTCGGACGCGCCCGCCTCGCCCCCTGGCCCGGCCCCGGCTCCAGCGGCCTCCTTGGGCAGTGCCAGGGGCTGCTGGTGCGGCGGCTGAGGCTGCCCATGGTGGGGGGCCGCCAGCGTCACCTCGTCCGCCTCGTCCAGGCGCAGCTCGGGCGGCCCCGCGGGGCTATCGCAGCCCGCGTCGCTGTCCTTCTCCTCCAGCCCGTCATCGCCCTCGCCCACCACATCGATGTCCACGTCCTCGGCCGTCAGCACCGTCTGGCCGGACATGTCGCTGGCGCTGCCGCCGCCGGAGAGGGTCATCCCTCCTCGGGGT
Source organism: Grampus griseus (assembly GCF_964374135.1). NCBI lineage: Eukaryota > Metazoa > Chordata > Mammalia > Artiodactyla > Delphinidae > Grampus > Grampus griseus. Next base: position 129,385,559 of record NC_139017.1, read on the forward strand.
TGGTGGCGGCGGCGGGGAAGGAGCGGTGCGCGATGGGCGTCTTCAGGGGCTGTCGCCAACCTCAGAAAAGGGGTTTTGGGCGCCTCCGAAAGATGGGGGATTGGGAGAGGGGAGGGGGGCGTAGGTGGTTCGGGGCCCTCCGGGCTTGGCTCACACTCGGCGGCCCGGCATCGCGCGGAGCGGGCTCTGCCGTCCGCCCCCAGTGGCAGCGCTCTGCAAACTCCAGCTCTCCCTGGCGCTCGGTACTAGGCGCTCGCTGCCGCTGCCAGCCCCGGCGGCTTCTCCACGCCGCGCCCCCTCACTTCGCCCGCCTTCCTCTGCCCCTGGCCCGGGCGTGGGGAGCAGGAGCAGTGCTGGCGGGCGCGGGACGCCGGGCGCCGAGCAGCTCGGGAGGGCGCGGGCAGGGGCAACGGGGGGAGGGGGTGTCAGGGACGCTGAAGCCCCCGTAGTCGAAAGTCGCGTTTTAAGGACTGGCCTGATAGATTACTTTCTACTTAAAGATCCAGCGGGAGGCGGGGCCACGTGACCGTGCGTGACGTCAGGGCCGCCGCCGAGCCGGCCAAACTCAAGTTGGTTGAGAGAATTGTCAACAAAGGGACGAGGGACGCGCAACTCTGCGCCGCACCGTGCGCCAGCATCCCGCGGGGCCCGAGGGCGCCCCGGTCCGCCCCGAGACCCCACCTTGGGCTGCAGCCCGGCGCGGGGGTCGAGGGAGCCTGTGGGTGTGAGTGCGGATGGGTGCGTGTGAACGAGTGAGGGTGTGGGCCTGTGAGCGTCCGCCGAACCCCGAGGCTCCGCTGCCCTGCCCTACCCGCCCCCTCTCCCTTCTCCCCCATTTGCCAACGCTCCCTAGGCAAGGGCTGGGCGTAGAACAGAGGACAAGATTCCCATCCCGTTGTTATTATTATTTTTTTAAAGAAAAACTTAGTAGTCTGTTTTGTTTTTTGTTTGATTCTTTTTAGCTCTAAAGAGTAAGGTATGCGCCCCGGCTCTGTCTTGCTAATTAGACTTAAGAGCCCCTCCTGCCTCAGTGCTTGGTCGGCGGAGACACCTACTGAGGGGAGGCGCTCCTCCTCCCCGTAAAGTCAAACCACCCGGTCCTGCCTTCGCTTTCCAGGCTCGATGTGGGCGTGTTTATATGTATATATATATATATATATATTTTTTTTTTCCCCCGCTCGGCCACAGCAGCATCAGTTGGGGTTCCCGAAGGTCAGAAAATGGCTATTGATTAATCTATTAGAATAGTTGCCGAGAGAAATAAAAAAGACGTAAAATAACAGGGAACCTATAAATAAAGAAGCCCTAACTAGCTGCTCGGAGTTGTTAAACGACTTAGCATGTGAAAAAGTCGGAAATGAGGCGCTGGGGAAGGAGCCGGGATTGTCAGCGGCCTGGGTAAGTCGAGTGGGGCCGGGAAGAGGCTTCGGGCCTCTAGGTTAGACGCCGCGCCCAGGTTGCGAGGGCAGACAACGCGGGGAGCGGGTGGTGTGACTTCGCAGGCGCCCAGGCCCAGCCTCCTGGGAGCGGGGCCGGCCCGGAGCTTGCCAGCGGGCTAGGCTCTCACTGCTGCTAACTAACGTGGATTCTTTTTCCTCAGGGCATAGACAAACCCTCCAAGATTTAACTTCCTCAGAAACCGGCAACAGAGGAGGTGGAGGAGGATGCGGCCAGTGAGCATCGAGTTTCTTTGGCAAGGAAAGTCAGTGATGGTAGGAAAGACTGTGGGCATTTAACTGGGATTGGCGGGGGCGCAAACCTACCCGGGTGCGTTGCATTGCTGGGGCGCGTGGACCTCGCACTTCAGAATAGTGCTCCTGACCGGGTGAATCCGCGATGGGCCGCCTCTTCCCCTCCCGCATTTTTAGGCAGCCTCCTTGCGAGCCGCGAGTGCCTACCGGGTGTGGCGGGCTCTTGGAACCCAAGCCCAGTCTGGCCGCTGAGGCCTGCGAGGGGAATGCAGGCCTCACCAGAAGGAGCACAAGGGCAGATGGTCCGAGAGAAAATAGTGAAATATTTACAGATGACACTAAGAAACTGATACATTTCCTGGCGGACAGTAGTACTTCTGATTCCCTGTCTGTCTCTCACCTACGACCCCCCTCTTTCCTTAGCCTAGACACACGTAAACTTTCTTCATTATAGGCAGTGCGATACACAGATTGACTTTAATTTTCATTAGATAATTTCCCGGTTAAAACACTAGCACGTTGGATCCCCACTTCGCAGGATGTTTCTGGTTGAAGCTGGGGCAGTTACTCCAACTTGAGACGCCCACGAAACTCCAAGGTTTTTCTGTATCTAAATGAAACCCCGATTGCACCTGACCCTAAAATGCATCTGGGTTCATTTCCGCAGCTGCACCGCTTTGTGGCCCGCAGACTCCGAACCGTTTACAATACCACCTAGACAGCTTCCAGCGAAACAGACCGGAGCGGCGAGCTGGCTGCCCACCGATCCCCCCGGCAGCGGAGGTCCCGGCTGCAACTGTCCCAGTAAACCAATAATTACAAAAGGAAGGTCGGAAGGACACGAAAAAGAAAGCGAAATTCGCAAATTCACAAATTCCTTTTGCTCAGCTTCGGTTGTAGAGCCCCAGAGGCAGGCGCGGGCCGCAGCAGGAGCCCTACCGCAGCCTAGGAGGCTGGGCCCGCGTGGACGCGTGCGCGCGCGTGTGTGTGTGTGTGTGTGTGTGTGTGCGTGCGGGAGGGTGACGGCTCCAGGGGCTGCCCTCCGCAGTGTTCTTGAAGTATCCTCCAAATGAGCCTAATTTCGATTTCTTTGCCCGTCAGGGCTGGCTCTCAGGACTCCCTCGGCGCCGCTGTTTCTGCCTCTCAGCCTCCCTCGGCCAAGACCTGGCCCAATCCGTCCATTCCCCGGTGTCTCTGGAACCTCCCTGGGGGAAGGGGTGGGAGGTGAACAGCTCCCAGCCGCCAGTTCCATTTGTTGCGCTTTTATTCTTCGACACAATAAAAGTCAAATTAATTGATTCATACCATTAATTACGGGGCGTAGCGTGAAAAGCAACGCTTCCCCTCGGTTAGCGATCTATTGTGCTAATCTCTTGTTCAATCAGTGTTACCATCTGATGCCGGGTCTGGCCCTACAGAAACTTTTCGACTCGATTAGCTAAATGATGAGACGTGCGGGACCTACTGGCTGCGGCCCCGACGTCCTGCACCCGTGCGGGCCCAACGGCTGAATATCGATTTCCAGCGGAGGCGGCGGATTTTCCCGCGAGCTCTCTAGGCTAAGGAGCCGGCCGCCCTTTCCTCCTTCCCGGCGGACAGTAGCGCCGCGCAACCTCCCGTTGTTGGAAGGAGGCTAAGCGGCAGCCCGAGTGGGAGGCAGGAAGGTTCCCGCTGCCATCGCCGCGGGACGCCGCCAGGGCGGAAGGACCCGAGCCCGACGAGGTGCAGGGTCCTGTCCTAGGCCGACTAGATTCCGGGCTGAGTAAAGCCTGTTTGCCGCGTAATCTCAGCTTGCAGCTAAAAGCCCACAGGTCGTCAGTTACCGCCAAATTTTAGAACAGAGATGGGAGAAGTGAGACGGATACAGAAAGACAGGGACACATTTGTGGGGGGAAGAAAGATGTGATAGAGGGAACGGAAATATTAGTGGGGGGGGGAAGGAAAGAGAAATGTGGATAAACATTTTCTGAGTCTCAGAGGGTTACTGGGGAGGTAGAATGAAAACACACAAGCACAAACAATTACTATGAGTGAGAGTGACTACTTGGGTCACAACAAGCAAACTTCCCCGGAGGGATTTAAAGAAGATGGCAGCCAGCTGTCTCACCTGTTCAAATGTTTGAAACGTTTCAGCCAAAGAGAATGTAATGAGGCTCCCTCCGTTTCTCCTGGGGCGGGCAGAGTCCGTGGTACCCAGCTGCGGAAGCCGCCAAGACCGGGGCCGTTGGGGGCGGGGGTTGGTAGTGGTGGTGGAGCGGACCGAGGTTCTAGCAACAGGAAACAGGAAAAGTGGAGTTCGGATCGATTGGAAGGAAATTGAGACGTCTGGGGGAGGGGAGATTTAGAATGTGTGTCCTGGGGGGTGAGATGGGGGTGGGGGAGACATAGTGGATGGAACAGTTTATGACGGAGAAGGGGAAATTAATTACAACTCAATTTGGGTTCTTAAGTGGTCAACACAGGACAAGGGGCACGGTCAGAGTCTGCGGAAGGCTGCAATGGCCCACCTACCCCTCGCCAGGCCCAAGCGAACCCAGGTGCCCTCTTCCGACTCCTTTAAGTCAGAGACTATGCCAATGGTTTGAATAAATCGTTGGCCCGAGGTGAGATAAATCTTTACGCCCGCGCGCGTGTGCGCTTTTCTTGCAATACGGGGAGAAAAGACCACGTTCAGCGCAGTGAGGGGCGCGACTCCCACAGAGAGCAGCCACCCTCCCTGTGCTGCAGGGGAAACAAAACGTGGGTGGAGCCCATCTGGAATATACCCCTCTCTTCACCCCGCAAAAACCAAAGTCGGCTCTTTCTTGACAGTCTTCACAGATGTGTGAAACTATTATCAGCCTCGGCCTGGATGGCCGCCACCAAAGGAGGTGGGAAGGGCTGAGATGATATCCGGGTCCCCAACGCATCCAAGTTATTTCTATTTCCACCCTTGTATACCTTTCCAGATCTCTTTAGGTTGCGGGAAAAAAGATTAATTTAATGTACATGCATCTCAAAACTTCATTTATTTACAAGGTGTCCGCCACTCAAGGCCCATGCCAAGAAGTGCCTTGTAATGGCGAGAGACCAAAGGGAAAGGAAGAGAGAGGGAGAGAGGATGGCTTCGAATTTATTTATATTGGAAATGTATAAACATCCATTCTGTAAAAGGCAACACGTTTAATTAACGATGAGAGAGCAGTTAGGGGCAGAAAGCTAGTAAAATTGTGTGATAAATTTATGGCATTGTTAGCGTGCTTTTAATTATGGCTATTATGTTAATTATTTCACATTAGCATGGAGTTATCAGCAGCATGTCAGATTTAATCAAAACGAGCCTTTCTCTCGAAAATTGTTCTTTTCATCCGCGAGGAGAAAGGTCCTGGGCAGGATTGGGATTTAAAAATGACTTGGCATTGAAAGCTCGAGTCTTCTCGACCCGGTTTGGTGCGATGCGGCCAGGCCCGGCTGTCCGCTGGGTCCCTCCAGGCTACCGGCAGCTCGCGGAGGAGCCGAGGGCTGGGTTTTTAGGAATTCACCATTTTCACCCCCTTCGGAGCCGACACTTCATTATATGGGATCATTCTGTCAAACAATATGATGCCGCTCATTTTTATCTGTCCCGCCTTACAAAACCCCCATTCAGCCCAACGAGGAGCAACAAAAGCCTCGGAGCGGCGCGGCGGCCGCTGGCGACCACAGCCTCCCAGGCGCGCGGGGGAGAAAGGCGAGAGGGGCCGAGGAGAGCCGGCAGCGGGCGCGCGCCCCTCGCCGCCCGAGGGAACGCGGCTTGGCAAGGCCCCCGCGCCCAGGTGGCGGGTCCTCGGGTGTGGCCCGGGCGGGACCTCTCCCGAGCCGGCACCCGCCCTCGGCCTCCCCGCGGGCGCCCGGCGGAAGTGCCTTTCCCTCCTCGAGAGCGACTTGCCCACCCAGGCCACATCGATTTCTCAATCACTGCGGATCGATTTATTGGGAGCAAATAAATAGCCCGTTTTGAAAACGTTTCAATTGTTGCCTTGATGGTTGGGGCGCTGACGCGGGAGGGAGCGCAGGGCCGAGGGGCTCGCGCGGGAAGGTCCTTCTGGGAACGTGGGGGGCGCGAAGGCCCGAGCGCCACTCGCCGCGGAAGCCTCGTGTGTGCGTGCGCGGCCGCCGCCGCACGTCCCCCACACTTGGATCTCCGGCGACGCCCCGGCCTCCTCGAGGGTTCGGCTTCCTCCGCTCGCGCTCAGCCCCCCCTGGCGGCGGGGCGAGCGGGAGTTCAGCGCCCAGCCTTTACACCTCGTGACGTCCAGGCAAGTTCGCCGGGGTTCTGAGTCCTTCAAAAGTTCCCCCTCAGGCCACCGTGCGACCCTGAGTCTAGTCCCCGGGGCCCGCGCCGGGTGGAGGTACTCAGGCCCTGGGCAGCTCGCGCCCACCCCGCTGGCCTTCCGGCCCGGGCCCGCGGACGCTGCTGCCTCCTCGCCCCGGCCCCGGAGCGGCCTTCCTGCGCAAGACCACTCAGGCCCCCGCCCTTCCCGGGACTGGGCTGTGGACTGGCCAGCTGTTGCCTTATTTTTAGAGCCATTCCATTCGCGCGGTTATATTTAACTCGATCCACTCCTCCGAGGAGGTCGCTAGGACATCGAATTCTCTACATCGCAGCTTGGGCCCGCCTGCCTAGCCTCAGTGGCAGGTTGGAAAACCCCTGCTTAAGAATCTTTGACATCTCCGGAGCTTGGCTAGGAGAGGCAGGTTGTGAGGGCTGATTCTAGAAGCAGTCGCCACCGCGCCTGCACACACACTGCGAAGAGGGTCAGTCTTGGGTGGGGGAGGGGAGTGTGGAGGAGGATTGGGTCCCAAGGGAAGGGTTCTCTGCGGGGAGTATTGGGTCCATTTCCTACTTATGCATGAGCCAGAGCACCCAGGTGACCTGGAAGACGTCTTACAACTCTGCCCTTCAGAAAGGTTATGATTTTTGTATTCATGCAGGAATCCTCTCTCCTCCCTCCTCCTGAACAAGGTCAACAGGATACTTAAATTTAAACTGGCTCCTCAGTTTCAGCCTAGTCTTCCCTCGGCAAAATCTCAAGAAGACTATGCCACTGGCCCAGTCACATCCCAGGGAAGGGACCCATTTGGATAACATAGAAACACCATCATAATACATACTTTTTCTCTCAGAAGGGCAAAGTGAATTTACAAGAAAAAAAAAAGTAGAAGTCACATACTAAATGTACACATACAGATGTGAGAAGACCTGGGATATTAAATGCACTTTTAAAATTTAAATTCTTCTCCTTCTAACACTTTTAAAGAAAGGACTTTCTTAACCTTGGGTCCAAAGCAGATATTTCTGGCTGCCTCTTTTTGTAGATCTCCGTACACTGTACGGGAGAAGGATGGAAGTCATACAGCTGAATTTAGTGGGAGAGGATGCTCTAGCCAAGCACTCTCCGTCTGGGGGGAGGCGTGCTGGCAGCATTCAATAAATATTGGTTCAGTAACTGAAATCAGTAAGACACAGCCTCACTCTGATGAGTGACTTATTAAAGAAAGTTTGTAGTTAAAATGTGGTATAATTAATTGTATAAATATTTATCATAGAATGTTACAGGAGTTCAGAGTAGACACACCTAACTCTGCCTGGAAAAGAGGGGTGTGTGAAGGTTTCCCAAAGGAAATAAAGCCTGAGCTGTCTTGAATGATGAGTTAACTGCTGTTAGGTGGATGAAGGGAGGAACCGAGTTCTTGGCAGAGAACCCAGCGAGCCAAGACACAGAGGTATGCAATACAAGAGGAGGAGCTAATCGTTTAATAATTGGAGAGGGCGGGTAGCTGGAGTTGATGCTGTAGAGGCAGACAAGAGTGAAATCATGAAGATTCCTGAATATTGTGCTAAAGAGCCTGAAGTTGATAAGGAGCCACTGACGGGTTTTAACGTTATGATTGGCATGATCAGAGTGAAATTTTGCAACAATCTTTTGGGGCCATGTGAAGGATAAACCAGAGGGAGTAAGACTGGAGGTAGTAAAGAGGCTATTTCAGTTATCTCAGTAAGAGGTGATGAAGACATGACTTAAAGGCAGTGGGACTAGAGAAGAGGGCATGAATTGGAGAAAGATTTAGAAAGTAAATTTGATAGTACTAAGTGTCTGATTAATAAGGGAGAAGGAGTTCACAGTAACTCTCACACAGGAAATTTGGGCGTCTGGAGGAAACGTTGGTATGGAGATGGAGGAACTCTCTAGTCGCTTGCTCCTCAGCCATCCACATGATTACCCAAGTTATCTCCTTAAATATCAGTCAGAGCATGCCAATCACTTCCCAGATCAAAAACCTCATTGTTTATAGAAGAAAATCCAAACTCTTTCGGAAAGCCTATCAGGCGTGCCATGATCTGGCTCCAACTTAGCTTCTAGTTTCATTTGCACCCCATGCTGTAGCCCCATGGGACTGTATTCCATTCCCAGGACATACTGTGAACTCCATTATGTACCAGTTGTGTGACCTTGAGCACATCCCTTAGACTTCTTTGTGCCTTATTTCCTCATCTGTAAAATGGAGATAATAGTACCTTCTTTATGGGATTGTTGTAAGGATTAAGTATACCCAAAACACTTAGAACTGGGTTTGACACATAGTTTTAAGAATCACTCCAAAAAACTTTTTTTTAATGAATTGTGTCTTTGCGATGCATTTTCCTGTTTTCTTTTTTTTTCTTAATTAATTTATTTTTGGCCTCGTTGGGTCTTCTTTGCGGTGCGCAGGCTTCTCATTGAGGAGCACGGGCTCTAGGCACACGGGTTTCAGTAGTTGTGGCACACGGGCTCAGTAGTTGTGGCTCGCAGGCTCAAGAGTGTAGGCTCAGTAGTTGTGGTGCACGGGCTTAGTTGCTCCACAGGATGTGGGATCTTCCTGGTAGGGACTGAACCCGTGTTCCCTGCATTGGCAGGCGGATTCTTAACCACTGCGCCACGAGAGAAGTCTGCCTTTTCCTGTTTTCTGATTGAGAGACATAGTCCCAGCCTTCTTGGAGCTTTCAGTTTAGTTGTGAAGAGTAAGAGAGGAGACACTGTAAGCCCTTGAAGGTAGAGATTGAGCGGCTTAGATTATTATTATTTTTGGATCTTGAAAGTGACTATTGTAGAATTTTGAGCAAGGAAGTGATGTGACTGGATATGTGTTTTAGCAGTATCACTCTATCATTGATGGGGAGAATGGACTGAACACAGAAGTTGATGAGTTCAGTTTTGCACATACTGAATTTGAGGTGCTGGTGGAATTTCAGAGTTGACATAATTAGTAGGAGATAGGAATCTAGAGCAGTGCTGTCTAATGGAAATATAATGTGAGCTACAAATGTGAGTTATGTATGTACTTTTGTATATGTTAGTTAGATATGTCTAGCAGCTAAATTTAGAAAAGTAAACAGAAACAGGTAAGTTGATTTTTTTAATGATACATTTTATTTAACCCAATATACCTGAAAATATTGTCATTTAAGCATACACAATGTATATAAAAGTTATTGAGATATTTTCTATTCATTTTTTTCTAAGTCTTTCAAGTATGATGTATATTTTATCCTTACAGCCATCTCAGTTTGAACTAGCCACGTTTCAATTGCTCCATGGCCACAAGTGGTTAATGGCTATCATATTGGATAGCTCAGGTCTAGAGCTTAAGAGAGAAGTTGGGACTACAAATTAAGACTTAGGAGTCATCAGCTTTCGTGTGATAGTTCAGGCAGTGAGAGTGTGTAAGCTCAGCAAATGGGAGTGTGTGCAATGAGAAAAAGGCCAAGGGAATATCAGAGAGGGGAGAAGGAAGAAGAGCCCATAAAAGAAAGTGAGAAAATAAATAGAGCTTAAATTGGGAGCAAGTATGATCATGGGAAGCAAGGAAGAGGGACTTTTGAGAAGATAAAAGTTGTCAACAAGGTCAAGTGTTTCTGAGATGTAGTTTTATTATGTGTAGTTGTTATATGGATATTATTATAAGTGTTTGGCCTTCTCTGATAGGAATTATTCAAATTCCGGCAAGGCAGTTATTGAAAGTAGATACCATTTCTTCATTCTGTGCACAGTTGCAAAATGTTATTGTTTGATTTCATTAAAACATGCATATCGCCTCTTTCTATGAACTTGTGCCACAGTCACAGTGACCAAAATGTTCATTGCTCCTTGCCTGGAACGGTTCCAGTTTAAGCCTACTTTTCACGTATAATTATATCTAGGGCTTATTTTATTCTCAGAAGTGTCCCAGTTTGGATAATAAAGTATTTGGTCACCCCATACATGGTAGACGTAACTTTCAACACTTAGAGTATACTCAAGCTGTCCGGGAGGTTTTCTACTGATGGATAGAGAGGTGCTTAAAACAAATATAGGTGCCACTAACTATAGTTTCCATTGCCTCCCAGTTAGATCAGGGCTTCTCTTTGCACTCTCCTGAGGTTTTCTGAAAGGAAACTAAAGCAGCATAACCTGCCAAGTAAGACTGTGACTGAATTTTCTTTGTGACCCAAAATAAATCTATACATTCCCATCCCATCCGCACCTCCAGGATGATGTAAGTGATTTTATTAAGTACTTGCTTTGTGCTAGGTGCTCTCTTATGTACTTTACATGTATTTATTTAATCCTTATAACAGTCTTGTGAGGACGAACAGTAATTATTCCCATTTTACAAATGAGGAAGGTCACTCGGCCAGGATTTGAAGGCAGTTTGGCTCTTAACCACTACACTGCACTGCCCTCTAATATCATCTTTCTTGTCATCTACCCCTTCTTTCCCTTCCTCATCCCCAATGGCTTTCTTACTGTCACCCACAACTGAATTAAACCTTTCAATGGGGGCATATTGATTAAATGCCTCTATAATATTATTATTAATCATTTGAATTATGGAAGACGATGCACAAAGAACAGAGGTCTTTCTTGTCTAGTCGTTACTGCAGAGTTTGATATTTTGCTCTTTTCTGGGATGAAGATATGTATCAACCATTTTGTGCTATTTTCTTTTAAAAGAGACCCTAATACTTTCTTGGTAACTGGTTTTGAGAATGTCTCAGAACAGGTAGTCTTTAGGAAACAAATATTATAGAACTTTTCATAACAACACCATGAATTATTATCTATCACTACATTCTCCCCAAATTCAGAAGTTTAAAATAGTAAATATTTATTTTCTCATAGTTTCTGTGGATCAGGAATTCAGAAGGGGCATAGCTTGGTGATTCGTGTTCTGTATCTGCCGTGAGGCTGCAGATAAGCTGTTGACTGGGCTGCATTCATACGAAGACTTGACTGGGGCTTACTCACATGGCTGTTTGCAGGAGGCCTCAGTTCCTTGCCATGGAAACCTCTTCATAGGACTGCTTATGTCATGGCAGGTGGGTCCCCAGAGCAAGTGATATAAGAGAAAAAGAAAGGCAGAAGCCACAAGGTCTTTTATGATCTAGCCTCATCACATGCTGTCACTTCTGCTGAGTCTATTGGTCACACAGAAGAACGCTGATTCAGCGTAGGAGTGCACTATTATAAGGATGTGAATACCAGAATGTGGGGATCGTTGGGGACCATCTTGGAGGTCTGCTACCACAATTCACTCTCTGCTCCCTGATTCATGTTGCTCCCATATGCAAAATGTACTTTCTTCTTCCCGAAGTTCCTAAAAGTCTCATTCCATTAGAGCATCACCACAGAATTCAGAATCTCATCATATAAGTCAGGTGTAGATGACTTCTCAGATGTAGTTCCACAAGCTCCTTGACTACAGTTCCTCTTTCTCAGAATGCTTGTGAACCAAAGAGACAAATTATCTTCCTCCACATACACTCAATGTAGGATAGGCATAGGATAACTGCTATACAGACATTCTTCTTCAAAAGGGGGGAATAGGGAGTCACACAAGAGTCACTGGTCTAGAGCAATTCTGATATTCAGTTATGCACAGGTCGACATTTCCTAGATTAGGGCTCAATGTCTGAAAATAATCTTTTATGGCTCTTGGCTCCACCTTCTGGGTTCTTATTTCTACCCTCCAAGTTATCTTTCCTTTCTCATGAAGGATAGCACACGTTTGCAGCTGAAGTAGTTTTCTTAACCTGCTTGCTGCTTGTAGAATTTGGGGGGATCCAAAGACCTCTTTTCGTTTTGTACTGTTTGCTTAGTCCAATCCAGTGATGTTTCTGACGATATATTTCTCTTCTGATGAGATTGGGCACGTTCAGGGTGGTGGGGGCGTAGACTCTTCTGCTAATAGAATTCTCCAGGTATCTCTGTCATCCTCCCGGCCATGTATATTGATAAACATGAACCCCATTCCAGGGGGTGAAACTTGATTGACTTAATCCCGCTATGATGGTTTCATCCACCTTGCCAAAGATGGATGAAGACATGGTAAAGTGATACCATTCTGTCCAATGAGAAACAAGGGGAAGATTGTCTAGGGGCTTCCAGGAAAGGTTTTCCTTGCTGACAAAACGATCTCTAAGGAAGGAAATGTTCCTCTTCTTCTATTAGGCATATGTCTGCATGATACTTGCAGTTGTCATCTTTTACTCTTGAGTTTGGCAGAAGAAAACAATGGGAAGCACTTAGATTCTTCATTATATAATTGAGCAACTGAATTAATCAAGGATAGAAAAATGAATTTTCTTTATTTTTAAACCAGTTGCTAGTTGTGGTCATGAATTTACAGTGAAACCCAATCAGCATGGCTGTGTGGTTGTTTGTTTATTTGTTGGTTTTGTTTTTTGGACCAATTGTTCAGGTGAAGGCTGGAGAAAAGGTTTTAGTGATTATGTGTTTGCTAAGTACAGTGTATGTACTCTTCAAGGGAGTGACTGTATAATTATGGCTCTCTCTCTTTCCCTTTTACTCGCCCCCATACTCTCCTATCTTTTTCCTTTTCCTCTTCCTATTTTCCCTCCTCCTTTCTCCTCCTCTTCCTCCTGCATAGGTAGCTTCCTGATTCTCAGTCTTCTGTGAGCTACCATTTACATGTATGAATTGTCTTACTCAATCCTCATAACAACCCTGTCTAGCAGGTACTGATTAATATTCCCATTTTCTAATCGAGGCATTAGATTAAGCAACTTGTTCATGGGCATATAGCTGGCGTCCAGCTCAAGCCTATATGATTCCAAAGTCTGTGTTTTAACCAGTATGCGGGAGTAAAAGGAACTCTTCTAAAGAAAGACCATTCACTAGCTCTCAGTGTTAAACTAGTTGAGTTCATATATCTACCCAGTGGATAAGATAAACAGAAAACTGTGGTCAAGCCCTCTAATTCTTGTGGGAGCCAATATTGTACATTTAATCAAAATTTCAGTGTTTATTGTCCTTTAAAACAAAGGAGGTTAAACCTCAAAGTTTAAAACAAGATCAAGATTCTAATTTCTCTAACTAGTTCCAGCCTACGAAATGAGCTGGTTCCCCAGACACCTGATTACTTTGCCGCTTTTAGGTAGCTAGACAGGAGGAAAATGTCAGTCCAGAGCCTCTCACCCACCCTTACCTATAATGAGCTGCTAAAAGGGTGGCAACTACTTCTGATATTTATCTTTTTTTCCAGAGTATTTTATACCAAACCATGGCCAAGAGATCATTCTATGAGGCCTAAGGAAATGAATCTTTGAGTATTAGCTTAGATAACTTTACGTTTTTATTTTTAAGAATTCACATTCTTTTTTCTTTTTTTTTGATTGAGGGCAATTGCTTTTTTAAAATTAATTAATTAATTAATGGCAGCGTTTGGTATTTGTTGCTGCGCGCAGGTTTTCTCTAGTTGCGTCTAGCGGGGGTTTCTCTTGTTGCGAAGCACGGGCTACAGACGCGTGGGCTTCAGTAGTTGTGGCACACAGGCTTAGTTGTTCCGCGACATGTGGGATCTTTCCCGACCAGGGATCGAACCCATGTCCCCTGCATTGGCAGGTGGATTCTTAACCACCGCACCACTAGGGAAGTCCCTAGATAACTTTACTTTTAGTGTCTTGATTTTACAGTTGTTTAAAGGGAGTCATATTTAGTTTTGACATGTCTCTTTCTTTTTCAGGAATAGGAAATTGGTCTCAAAAAAGCCCTGAAATTTGTCTCTGGTAGTCTTATCAGTCTGTAACTCCTTGGGACTTCGTAGGAATTCAAAAAATTTTGAACACAGTACCTTGAGAAAACAGTTTTCTTTGAGCTGTGATTTGGGTGTTGTATAGAGAAAGTGATCTTTAGTTTGGAGATGGGCGGTCCTCTTGTCCTCCTATAGATCTGTGGTGATAACTCACCAAGAGCCCTGATGCTCCCAGGGCATTTACAGTTTTTGAATATTCACTCCTATGTATTTAAAAGACTTAGAGAAAAACAGCTATACTTACTCTTTTATTATGTTAATCTAATTTACATACTGACTGGAATTGTTTATGTAGGGGATTTTGACTGTGGTATTGTTTGCCTAAGGAAGAAAACTTGGTAGCAATTTTGTCAGGCAATATTTACAGTCTGCATTGCTGTATATATTGGGGGAATCTTGCTAAAATATTGCATGACAGAAAATTTCAATAAGCATGTTTAAATGAATTCTAAGAAACCAGACAGAAAGGAAAGATGTCTCTGTGGTTCTGAAACATTTATCTCCCTGGGTGGAAAAGGGTAGGGGTAAGCCTTTTAATGATAGATTGTCCAAGAGAAAAATGTACATTAATCTGTGGTTTAATGTGTTCCCTAAATGTCTTAATTGCTTTTAAAGCCATGTAAATAAATAACATTCAAAGGATGTGAATTAATATCCTAAGAAATGACTTTCCTGATATAGGGGCTCCTATTTCAAATAATATTTATAAGGCACCACAAATAATTTTTCAGTCCAGAATTAAGAAGCCTGAGGTTGGGAAACCTGAATTTACCAACTGTTAAGGTAGGAACATTTGTTTGTTTTGTTTTGTTTTGTTTTACAATGAGGTTAATCCTTGCCTTAGGTATTCAATTGTTATTTTATAAAGGAAGGAAGGATCAACTCTCCCTGGGAGGGGACAAAGGATCTTGGATTGTTAAATCTTCATGGTAATTACAGTACTTTAAAGCTAGGAATTGAACGTGAAGATAAACTCAGCATGCCTTTAGTTTTATTTCTGAACAGAACATTTTAGGTCTAAGAGAGAGAAGTTAAGGTTTGTTTTAAATGAGCACCAATTTTCTGAATTAAAAGTGAGTGCATTCTCATCATAATGCTTCTCACTCTCCCCTTAAATGATTAAAACAAAAATCTATAAGCTGATTACCATTTTGGAGAAGTTTTAGTATTGAACTTTCTTTGATTTATAAAATTCAGCTTCTTCTCTCACTTTTGCACCTACAAGTGACCCCTCCCCTTACTCCTCCCCAACATATGAAGATTCCTTGGTATTTTTATCTTTGACTCATGGTAAGAAATACATGTCCTCATATATAAATACATGTAACTAGATTCATATACATACATGAAACACACGTTTCATAGAATGAAATTAACACTATGTGTATTGTACTATGATTTTTTTTTTCCTTTTCTGGGAAAAAAGATGCTTGATATAACCCACAAAATTGATTTCATGGCAACCAGGAGTTTGATAAAACACTATCTAGACTCTTGAGAAGTAATTGAATTGAAGAAGCACATTCTTTGTTTTTTTTTGTTTTTTTTACTTTTCTTGGTGTCCATACATATGTTCTCTACATCTGTGTCTCTATTTCTGCCTTGCAAACAGGTTCATTTATACCATTTTTCTAGATTCCACATATATGCGTTAATAGACGATATTTGTTTTTCTCTTTCTGACTTACTTCACTCTCTGACAGTCTCTAGGTCCATCCACATCTCTACAAATGACCCAGTTTCGTTCCTTTTTATGGCTGAGTAATATTCCATTGTATATATATGTACCACATCTTCTTTATCCATTTGTCTGTCAGTGGGCATTTAGGTTGCTTCCATGACCTGGCTATTGTATATAGTGCTTCAATGAACATTGGGGTGCATGTGTCTTTTTGAATTATGGTTTTCTCTGGGTATATGCCCAGTAGTGCGATTGCTGGGTCATATGGTAATTCTATTTTTAGTTTTTTAAGGAACCTCCATACTGTTCTCCATAGTGGCTGTATCAACTTACATTCCCACCAACAGTGCAAGAGGGTTCCCTTTTCTCCACACCCTCTCCAGCATTTGTTGTTTGTAGATTTTCTGATGATGCCCATTCTGATTGGTGTAGTTTTGATTTGCATTTCTCTAATAATTAGTGATGTTGAGCAGCTTTTCATATGCCTCTTGGACATCTGTATGTCTTCTTTGGAGAAATGTCTATTTAGGTCTTCCGCCCATTTTTGGATTGGGTTTTTTTTTTTAATATTGAGCTGCATGAGTTGTTTATATATTTTGGAGATTAATCCTTTGTCCGATTATTCATTTGCAAATATTTTTTCCCATTCTGAGGGTTGTCTTGTCTTGCTTATGGTTTCCTTTGCTGTGCAAAAGCTTTTAAGTTTCATTAGGTCCCATTTGTTTATTTTTGTTTTTATTTCCATTACTCTAGGAGGTGGATCAAAAAAATATCTTGCTGTGATGTATGTCAAAGAGTGTTCTTCCTGTGTTTTCCTCTAAGAGTTTCTGGTCTTACATTTAGGTCTTTAATCCATTTTGAGTTTATTTTTGTGTATGGTGTTAGGGAGTGTTTTAATTTCATTCTTTTACATGTAGCTGTCCACTTTTCCCCACACCACTTATTGAAGAGACTGTCTTTTCTCCATTGTATATCCTTGCCTCCTTTGTCATAGACTAGTTGACCATAGGTGCCTGGGTTTACTTCTAGACTTTCTATCCTGTTCCATTGACCTGTATTTCTGTTTTTGTGCCAGTACCATATTGTCTTGATTACTGTAGCTTTGCAGTATAGTCTGAAGTCCAGGAGCCTGATTCCTCCAGCTCCATTTTTTTCCCTCAAGATTTCTTTGGCTATTCGGGGTCTTTTGTGTTTCCATACAAATTATAAGATATTTTGTTCTAGTTCTGTAAAAAATGCCATTGGTAATTTGATAGGGATTGCACAGAATCTGTAGATTGCTTTGGGTAGTATAGTCATTTTCACAGTATTGATTCTTCCAATCCAAGAATGTGGTATATCTCTCCATCTGTTTCTGTGATCTTTGATTTCTTTCATCAGTGTCTTATAGATTTCTGAGTACAGGTCTTTTACCTCCTTAGGTAGGTTTATTCCTAGGTATTTTATTCTTTTTGTTGCAGTGGTGAATGGGATTGTTTCCTTAATTTCTCTTTCTGATCTTTTGTTGTTAGTGTATAGGAATGCAAGAGATTTCTGTGCATTAATTTTGTATCCTGCAACTTAACCAAATTCATTGATTAGCTCTAATAATTTTCTGGTGGCACCTTTAGGATAATCTATGTATAGTATACTGTCATATGCAAACAGTGACAGTTTTACTTCTTCTTGGTTCCAATTTGTATTCCTTTTATTTCTTTTTCTGCTCTGGTTGCCATGGCTAGGACTTCCAAAACTATGTTGAATAATAGTGGTGAGAGTGGACATCCTTGTCTTGTTCCTGATCTTAGAGGAAATGCTTTCAGTTTTTCACCATTGAGAATAATGTTTGCTGTGGGTTTTTCATATATGGTCTTTATTATGTTGAGGTAGGTTCCCTCTATGCCCACTTTCTGGAGAGTTTTTATTATAAATGGGCGTTGAATTCTGTTAAAATCTTTTTCTGCATCTGTTGAGATAACCATATGGTTTTTCTCCTTCAATTTGTTAATATGGTGTATCACGTTGATTGATTTGCATACATTGAAGAATCCTTGCATCCCATGGATAAATCCCACTTGATCATGGTGTATGATCCTTTTAATGTGCTGTTGGATTCTGTTTGCTCGTATTTTGTTGAGGATTTTTGCATCTATGTTCATCAGTGATATTGCTCTGTAATTTTCTTTTTTTGTAGTATCTTTGTCTGGTTTTGGAATCAGGGTAATGGTAGCCTCATAGAATGAGTTTCAGAGTGTTCCTTCCTCTGCAATTTTTTGGAAGAGTTTGAGAAGGATGGGTGTTAGCTCTTCTCTAAATGTTTAATAGATTTCACCTGTGAAGCCATCTGGTCCTGGACTTTTGTTTGTTCGAAGATTTTTAATCACAGTTTCAATTTCATTACTTGTGATTGGTCTGTTCTTATTTTCTATTTCTTCCTGGTTCAGTCTTGGAAGGTTATACCTTTCTAAGAATTTGTCCATTTCTTCCAGGTTGTCCATTTTATAGGCATAGAGTTGCTTGTAGCAGTCTCTCATGATGCTTTGTATTTCTTCAGTGCCTGGTAAAACTTCTCCTTTTTCATTTCTAATTTTATTTGAGTCCTCTCCCTCTCATGTTTTCCTTCATATTATAGCATTTATTTCTTCCTTACATTGTATTCAGACCTGGGATCTTACAGGTTGAAAGATGGAAAGACAGCTTTTATCATTGCTAGCTTCAGGAGTGGAAGAAGTTGTAGCTAGGAACTATCTCATAGAATAACCTGTTAACAGAATGAAACAGCTGTAACTTGGGTTATGACTATTGGATCCTTGCTGGGTACACTTTAAGCCTGTTGTAGAGTTGGTCTTTTATTTTAGATGTACTCAATTCATGTGACAGATGGATCTACAGACTTGCTTTTTTAAGCATAGTGTATGGCTATTTAAAAGAATTCCTTTGAAAAAATTTACAAATTTTCTAATATCCTTTTGCATTACAGCAAATAATATTAGAATGTCAACTCCAGGAAGGCAGGGAGTTTTGTCCATTTTATTCATGGATATATCCCTGACGCCTAGCACACTCCCTGGCACAAGCTGGTGCCCAGCAAATATTTGTTTAATGAATCTCAACATGGTGTTTCCTAAAGATTTCTCCGGCCTTGACATACCTGTCTTCATATAGCGTGGAAAGTTATACACAACATTGTTGGTTACCGTTCCTTATCATGTGTTTTCTAGAAGACACTTTGTGCCAAGATCACATTTAAAAAATAACTTCAGTGCAGTTTATGGCATGCCAATTGTACATTAATAAAGCTGTTTACAAAACAAAATAAAAAACTCAAAAACTCAAAAAATAACCTCTTTGGTGTAAAATTGTTTCTAGAAGACCCTTGAGCCAAGATCACATTTAAAAAATAACCTCATTAATGTAAAATTGTTGCTTTAAGTGAAACAAATGAGAAACAAACAACCAATGGGAGACAAGAAATTCTAACATAAATAATATCAACCTTTTATTGAATACTTAATAGCTAAGTAGGGAGGGAGGAATTTTGTCATTCAGTTCTCACAATTCAGAGAAGTAAATACTATTTTTAGTCCCTTTTTTGAAGAAATTGAGGTTTAGAGGGCCTAAGGAAATTACTCAAGGTGACACAGCTAGTAAGCAGTTAAAAATGGAATTTGAACCCAGGTCTAGTGTTTTAATCATTATAGTATTTGAGCTTGAAGGTTATTTAGACACTGAAGTCACCTTATACAATTCAGTTTGAAATTGTATATTTGGCATGTATTTGGCATTTTATCTGTTCATTCATTCATTCATTCATTCATTCATTCAAGCAAACGAGTTGAGAACCTACTTTATAACAGGTATTATGTATACAGTGGTAACCATACTATCTACAGTTGGTTCCTGCTCTCATGACCATAGGATCTGATAGAGCAGACAGATAATATAGACAAGTTCAGAAACAAAAAAGTATAAATTGTGATGAAGGAGGAAACAAAGTGTTATGATAGAAAATAGTAGTAGCTGGGAAACCCTGTGGTGACATTTTAAGATAGAGTTGCCTGGTTGGTCTTTTAAGCTAAGATCCGAAGGATGAGGAACCAGTCTATGTAAGAGTTTTGGGGTAGCTGGTGGGTGATGCGGAGGGAAGGGGGGGTGAGCACTGTGTTCCAGGTGGCAGAATGACCCAAATGGCAAGAGCCCTGAGGCAAAAAAAAGTTTGGCTATTTAGACAGGAGCTTTTTGTGGAAGAGGGACAGGAAATGCAGCTGGAGAAGTTGGCCAGGGCCAGATCATACAGGGTCTTATAGGTCATGGAAAGGAGTTTGGATTTTGTTACACATACAAAAAGGGATAGCCATTCTCAGATCAGTCCTGTTAACAGTAACATAATGAGAGGTTCTTAGTTGGAATACTTGGATTGCATCAAATGAAATTTCAAGATCTAATTAATTAACATGTATTACCTTAACTACTGTGTATCCCTTTACTATTATCCAGCCTTCTAACACCGTTTTCAAGAGTGCATGTGTTTTCTTTGGTAATTTTCCTTTTGGAAATGGCCAGCATTTTATTTTAATTTCTCTACTCTCTATCCCATAATACACTGATTGGCTTTTAGAAAGCGTGTGTTGAAGTCGTACTAAGTGACTCAGATATGGATCCTAACCTAACGAACTTGCAGAGTAGCAGCAGAGTTAAGATACATAAAATATTATAAAGGAGAATGTGTTAAGTGGGCGAAAAGATACCAGTAAAGTACTCCTGGGAGTTCAGAAAAGAGATTTCTTTTAGCTCTGGGGGATTCAGGGGGAGGAGTGAGGGGGATTAAGAGAGAGACTTCCTGAAGGAGGTAGCATTTGCTCCCTGTTTTGAAAGGATAAGTGAGATTTAAACATTAGGAAGTTAAGGGCAAAAAATCCTGTTAAAAGTTCCAAGTATAAATGAGTGCCTGTGTGTTTAGCGTGATCCTTAGTACATTGCGGATCCTCAATTTGATATGATTGTCACCAGACCCTTGGGAGGCATCCAGGACTAAAATAGTTAGAAAGTGTTATGCAGTAGGATTGAAGTTCATAGCCCTCTGCAGGAAATTATCTGTAGATCCAGCCAGGGCTCGTTTGTCTTGACTTTCTCAGCTGCTTAAATTTATTAACAAATTATATGGAGGCCTAAAGAATTAGAGAGGCAGTTTTAAAAGAGCATTGGATGGGGAGACGACGAATCCAATCTTGTTCTATTGCTATCTTGATGTGGGATCTGTTTCTTTGTCTGTAAAATGGAAAATGATGATTCTGTTCCTTCTGCCCCCTTCCTATGAAGGCAGAGATGACTATGAACGGTGATGAAAAAGCTCAGAAGAAAGATACTGCATAAATTACATCAATGAAAACAACAATTAAGAAAGCACTATGATGCAAAATGACATTGTTTAAACTTCTAGGCAGAAGGCTTTGTATAGAACCATGGGGTAATTTGAAATTCTCTCTTCTTTATTTTGAATAAGATATCTCAGTTAGGAAGTTAAAAGAAGACTAGAGATATTTAAATTTGCGGCTAAGTGTGGTCAATTCAGAAGGCATTTTATACGGCTGTCCTGACTAACTGGGTGGGGAGGGTGCGGGTGGTGTCCTTTGATAAAATGTGGAAGTGAAACACTAAACCCAGCACCAGTATAAAAAGTGGCATTCACAGTAGCTTCAGGATACACTTGTATCAATTACAGTCAAAACATAAAAAATATTTGGAATAAGGCTGAAGATGCTGTACAGAGAAGGATTTCTTAGAAAAGAGGGGTTTCTTGAAAACTAAGGTGCAACCTTGTTATATTTTATTCTGAATGCCGTCACTGTATAATATATGTTGGAAAAAAATCTAAAATTGAAGAATGGTAAAATACATTTGTGGTGAAACATTTATTATATCTATCAACCTCCCAATTCTCTCCAGCTTAATATATTTAAATAATTATGATTACTACTTGAAGGAGATTATTCTTTCTGATCTTAATTTGAAGCAATTCTGATTTTAAATACTAAGAAGACAAAAGGAAACTAAGACTTTTAGTTAATTAATAAAGCTATTTCCTAGAGAATTAAAAAAACTCTCAATACATTTTAACCTTTCAAAATCAGAGCAATACCATCAACTATATATTTGACTTATATATTATTTAATGATTTATAATATATTTTTCAAAGAAAATATTTTGAATGAAACCTTAACTTTTACATGTTAATTTATAAGTAAACCCTAATCCCAAATCAGGGTTTCTAGAGGTTATGTCCTAGTATGTAAAATATTTAGAAAGGTTTAAAAAAATGTATATTGAAAATACCTCTCTTTTGTCTTTTACACCAAAGTTTTAATATGAAACCGGGTTGAAAGTGGACTGATGTTATGAGAATGAGAAAATAGGCTTTCTTGGAGATGGCATATCAAGAAATGGTTAGCTTTGTATGGTGCAGAATTTTACGTAAGTACTCAAGGCCAGCTTTAAGATACAACATTAACGATACCAATTATATAAATGTTTTCACACTTCTAAACATATTTCTCTACGTTATAACAGAACTTTCCTTATCCTATATATATGTGTATGTATGAGTCTGTGTATATACATGTTTTAAATCTTGCTTATTATTTTGGGCCAAATAAATCCGGGTACAATAGCTGATAATTAAGAGCTATTGGTAATGTTTTTTGATTATTGTAAATAATGAATATTATAATTTAAATGCTTTTTTTTTCTTCCCCCTCTACGTTTTCTTTGTGGTACCATGTATCATTTCCAAGTTCTGTTCTGTAAAGTACTCCAAAATAATTATGAAGTATTGTTACAAAATTAATGTTATAGTTAACCGTCAGAAGAAAATCAGTCCCATCATTTTACACTCACATCTAACTTTTGACCCCTAATTAGTATTGGCTTGATTATCCACTTTTCTACAACTTTCTCTTGGAGGCTATTGTCTAAAATAAGAGCCAGCTTCAAATAATGACAGCTTCTTACCCTTAAGGCCGATCAAAAGAACGTGCTTTAGTCTGCAAAGGCCTTTTCAAACAGGATTCTAAAAACGTTTTGAGCATTTGAAAATAAACATATAACTTCCCAATGTTAACTCTCAGAGGGACAACACTCATCTGGAAAGAGAGCAGCTTTACGTAACGCTGCTTTTCTCTGTGTCTGAAATATTATCCATATGGATATAATGCATCTTACTGGAATTTAAGTAGAACTCCTCACCCCCGAGTTCTGTGAGCTGTTATACACTCTTGGCTATTGAACTCTCGGGATATCTGAACCCTGGTCATCGATTCTTGTTCTCAGAGCTCTTTATCCTGCTGTCCTGAGTCGAGTGTTTTGAAACGGGTGTACTCCGCTGAGGTCTCCCTCTGCTGCTTATCCTGTGTTCTGGCAAATCTGTCTTGGCTGACAAAAGATATACATGAATAGTATTTTGTTACAAAGTCTCAAAGGAAGGGTATCATACTGGGTATTAAAATGCATTTTTAAGGCAGCTTGAGGTTGTCTTCAAGTGCAGGGTGGAGGTAAGAGAGTAAGGAACAGCCAGAGGCCTTTAAGGATTGGTGGAGCTCTTTGACGTTATGAAGGGCATTATAAACATCACTGAGGTCTCGCAGGATTGATAGATAGTTGTAGGAGAGGTAGCAGAGGATACCTGTTACCTAAGGGATGTAGTGACTTCAGGGGATTTGAAGAGAACAATTGTTGACTTACAAAGCATCTCCACAGGGGCTATGCTAAAACAACTACATATAGCCCGATTTAGTTTGCACACCTATCTCAGGAATGCAACTCACCGCCCCCCACCCCCAGCCTGCCACCAGGACTAAACAGGATATTCATGCAATTAACCTTTACTTTGGCATAAAAATCTAATAATATTCTGTGATGTAGAGTGGGGTAGGTACCCAGATTTGCTATTTTTCTCAACATTAAGGGCAGTATATAATTTATTCTTTCTTTTGCTTTGGTTATTTAATATAGTAGTCTCCTAAGTGGAGGAAGGTGTAACCAAGGGAGATGAAGAATTCTGAGAGAGGAGAGTAGGAATTGTACAATACAGAGGGTTTCTGGGGACTTTGTTTTTTGGTTTGCTTCCAGTTTACTGTGAGGTTATTGCAGTTAGCATTTGTTGGGTTAAGTTAATTTATAGATTATATTATGTAGTTAAATTAAAATAACCTGACAGGGCTTCCCTGGTGGCACAGTGGTTGAGAGTCTGCCTGCTAATGCAGGGGACACGGGTTCAAGCCTTGGTCTGGGAAGATCCCCACATGCCATGGAGCAACTAGCCCCATGAGCCACAACTACTGAGCCTACGTGTCTGGAACCTGTGCTCCGCAACAAGAGAGGCCGCGATAGTGAGAGGCCCGCGCATCGCGATGAAGAGTGGCCCCCGCTTGCCACAACTAGAGAAAGCCCTCGCACAGAAACGAAGACCCAACACAGCAAAATAAATACATTAATTAATAAACTCCTACCCCCAACATCTTAAAAAAAAAACAAAACCTGACAAATTGTACATATAATTTAAGCATGAAAAGATTCCTGAAAAGAAACTTTGAAGATATTGCTAATGATAAAATTGTAGTACCGACTTTTCTCCCCTCCTAGTAGTGGTCTTTCTCAGCCACTTTACAAGATAAAAATAATTATGATCTCATTAGAGCTCTGCTCCAACACATTACAAAATAAAAGCAATACATTGGTAGTCTAATTGGAGCTGACAATAAATTGGCCAAAGAACTTTTTATCAAGAAAGAGTTTTTGAAATATGGATTTATATTCACTATTGTTAATGGTAAACTTCATCCTAAATGTGTATTATGCTTTGAGAGTAATAATTCAAAAAATCTTTAAAGAGCACTTGTCATAGGGCAGGCACTGTTCTACATGTGTACATGTACATCAGTGAAGCAGATACGGATGCTTGTTCTAGTGGAGCTTAACTTTCTATCAAGACAATAAAAGATAACACCATTGATATATTACCTTAGAAAGA
Source organism: Grampus griseus (assembly GCF_964374135.1). NCBI lineage: Eukaryota > Metazoa > Chordata > Mammalia > Artiodactyla > Delphinidae > Grampus > Grampus griseus. The sequence goes on from NC_139017.1 coordinate 129,410,029, forward strand.
AATAAGTGTTAAGGAGAAGAGGAACAGGGTAAAGGAATTAGGAGTGCTAGGGGTAGGGCACTGGTACAACTTTATACAGGGTTGTCATGGTAGGCCTTAAAGTGACATTTGAACGGAGACTTGAAGAAGATGTATAATTGTTATGCTATGCTCCTAAGACATCTGCATGCCATGAATTCTTTATTTTATTTATTTATTTAATTTATCTATTTGGTTGCATTGTGTCTTAGTTGTGGCAGGCAGGCTTCTTAGTTGTGGCCCGCCGGCTCCTTAGTTGTGGCATGTGAACTCTTAGTTGTGGCATGCATGTGGGATCTATTTCCCAGACCAGGGATTGAACCCGGGCCCCTGCATTGGGAGTGCGGAGTCTTAACCACTGTGCCACCAGGGAAGTCCCTCCATGAGTTCTTTAAATTGGGATTTATTTATAGTTATGGAAGATAATATTATGAATATGCTGGGCCCGTACTGTGTACTAGCTTCAATAGCAATATAGAAAAAAGAGAGACTAACATTTATTAAATGACTATTTGGGCTAGGTACTGATTACATTATTTTATATAATCCTGTAAGGCAAATATCATCGGTCCCATTTTATAACCGAGGCTTAGGGGTACCAAGTACCTTGTTTATGATCACACAGCTAAGTAGGTGATAGAGCTGGTGCTGGACATTAATTCCTAATCTTGCTCTCTGTTACAGTACCAGGGCCTGCAAAAAGTTTCATCAGTTGATCACAGCTGGTAGGAGAATTATGTTGAGAAAGATTCTGAGGCCAAATCTAAGAGCCAACAAAAAGAAATACTTTGACCAATGTTTACATATATATATATGTATTTATCTCTACACTGCCATGCTAGTTCTTGAGATAAATATCTCAAAAACAAATGAAAGTCAATTTAAATATAATGATGTAGTTTACAAGTAGTATTTTGAAAGGATCTTTATTTCTTATATGAATCATTTTTTTTTCTAAAACATGACACTTCCCTAATAACCTTTTATACTCTACCAGTGAATAAACTGTTATCAATATGGCCCCTATCTACCTTCCCATAATTCTACTTCTCTGACTTGTTTGTTGGTGTGGTTTTTTCTGTCTAGCATGCTTATACAATCCATTAAAATTACCCATATTTCAAATTACAGCTTCCTAGTAAAATAGAATGCTTCTGTTATTAGGAATGCCTACACAGAGACAAGTATGTCGGAGATAATGTAGAAAAAATAAATGTACTATATTATGGGGCATAAAATTTTTAAATTTTTAGTTAAACATTTAATAGAGATGGTATAATATAGTGGTTATTGTTAGAGACCATGGAGTCAACCATGCACTACCTAACTAAGTGTATGTTCTGGAGAAAATTACTTAAACTCTATGAAATTTCAGTTTCTTCATCTCAGTAGCATCAGATTCTTGGGTATTTATTAGAATTTGCTTTGTAGTCCAGTATCTGGTATTTATTTATTTTTAAATGTTCCATATGTGCTTGAAAAGAAAGTGTTTTCTATAACAATTGAATTCAGAGTTCTGTCATTAGCTCAAGCATATAAATTGTGTTGTTCAGAATGTCTATAGCTACACACATCTGTATCATTGCTGGGAGAAGTGAGTTAGAATTTAATATCATAATGGTAGGGTTGGCAGTACTTCTCTGCATTTTTACTTTCTGTATTTTAAGGCCATGTTTTTAGGTGCGTATAAATTCAGAATTGTTAGAGCTACCTGGTGAATTTATCTTTTTGTTGTTACGTAGAGATTCTCTTTTGTGCCTATGCATATTTGCTTTAAAGTCTATCTTAACTGATATTAATAATCTATATCAACTTTCTTTTGGTAAGAATTGGAGTGGAATAACTTTTCCACTCCTTTACTTTAAACCTTTCTGTGATATTTTCTTATGTTTTAGGTGTTTCTCTTATAAATATACATGTAAAGTTCTGTTTTATTAATTCAATATGAATTTCTGTTTTTTTACTGGCAAATTTAGTTGATTTATATTAATTGCAGTTTTTGATATTTATTGTCAGCATCTCATTTCCTGCTTTATAGTTACCTAAGCTTTTCTTTGTTCCTTCTCCTTGCCTCAATCTTTTTCTGGTCTCTATTGCTTTGCTTAAGTTTTCTGTATTCTTTTTCTTTCCTTGCTGTTGCTTTGGAAGTTATATATTCAGTTCTCCTTTACTGGTTACCTATACATTTTATTGATATTTTTATTGTGAAATATTTTATATATACAAAAGAATATATGTAATGTACATATACATCATAAAAAACAATAAAATGAACAACTGTATAACCAACACACAGGTTTAAAAAAAAAAAGAATGTCAACAACTCAATTGAAGCATTCAATGAACTATCTCCTACAATCTTTGCCAGAGATAATTACAATCCTGAGTTTTTAAAACTGTATTTACATTGCTCTTTTAAAAATACTTTTATTGTGTATATTACACACACAACACCCACGAACACACATGCATTTTACATGTTTATGAACTTAAGCAGAATCATACTGTATGTATTCTTTTGCAAATTGCTCTTTTCCCCTCTACATTATGCATTACATTTGTGAGGTTTATCTGGGTTGGTATGCACCCTTCTAATTCATTCACTTTATAATCTTAAATTTTCCTGATCAATCTGGCTAGAGGTTTATCAATTTTACTGATTTTCTCCAAGAACCATCTTTTAGTTTCATTGATTTTCTGTATTGTTTTTTATTTGTTTAGATCCTTATTACTTCCTTTTTGGCTTATTTTTGGTTTAATTTGCTCTTTTTTTTTTCCTAGCTGAAGTCATTGGTTTGAAATCTTTCTTCTTTTTTAATATAGATGTTTTAATGCTATAAATTTTCCTTTGAGTATGATTTAGCAGCATCCCACAGATTTTGATATGCTGTATTTTCAATTTTATATAGTTGAAAACACTTTCTAATTTCTTTTTTGATGTCTTCTTTGACCCATGGGTTATTTAGAAGTTTAGTCTCCCAGTGGTTGCAGATTTTCTACATGTCCTTTTGTTACTGATTTCTAATTTAATTCCATTGTGGTTACTTTGTATGACTTGAATATTTTTAAATATATGAAGACATTTATTGCTGAGAATATGGTCTCTATCATAGTAAATGTTCTATGTACACTTGAAAACAATGTGTATTCTGCTGTTGTTGGATGGAGCGTTCTATAAATGTTAATTAGATCAGATAGGTTGATAGTGTTTTTCGAGTCTTCTGTATATTTGCTGATTTTCTTTCTAGTTATTCTATCAAGTTTGATAGAAGGATATTGAAATCTCTGATAAAGATTGTAGACTTATTTACTTCTTGCCGTTCAATCAGATTTTTCTTCATATATTCTGATGCTTAGTTATTAGGTTCATAAACTTAGGATTTCTAACTTCTTAATGAATTGACCCCTTTATCTTTATGAGATAATTTTCTTTACCCCTGGTAATAGTTTTGTTCTGAAATCTATTTTGATATTAATATAGGCCCTCCAGCTTTTTTTTTTTTTTTTTAATGGCCATGACACATGGCATGCAGGATCTTAGTTCCCCAACCAGAGATTGAACCCATGCCTCCTGCAGTGGAAGCGTGGAGTCTTAGCCACTGGACAGCCAGGGAAGTCCCAACCCCTCCAGCTTTTCACTACTATTAGGATAGAATAACTTTTCCTATTCTTGTACTTTTAACCTATTTATATCTTTATATTCAAAGTGGGTTTTTTGTAGGCAGCATATAGTTGGGTTTGCTTTTTTACCCAATTTGGTAACCTACACCTTTTAACTGGGAGTTTTTATACCATTTACATTTAATTTGATTATTTATAATGATTAGGTTTAAATCTACCTGCTTGCTACTTGTTTGATCTTTCTTTGTTCTCCTTTTCCCCCTTTGCTGCCTTCTTTTGGATTGGTGTTTTTATGGTTAAATTTTTAGAATTATCTTATTAGTTATAATTTCCTCTTTATTTTAGTGTTTGATTTAGAAGGTATAGTGTTCATCTTTAATTTATAACAGTTTATTCAAGTTACACTCATATTTAGTATAAGCACCTTATATTTGTATATTAGTATATTTCCATTGCTCCCCTCCCAGCCTTTGTGCTGATGTCATACATTTCACTTTTACATGTTATACACCCCATACCACATTGTTACTATTTTTATTTATATTTTAATGGGATTTAAATAAGAAAAAAAAACGTATATTTACTCACATAGTTATCATTTCTGATGCTCTTTATTTATCTGTTGAGTAGGTCCATATTTCTATCTAGTATGATTTTCCTTTTCCCTAAAGGACATTTCTTTAACATTTCTTGTGGTGCAAATCTGCTCGTGATGAATTCTTTCAGATTTTCTATGTTTGAAATAGTCCTTATTTCACCTTCATTTTTAAAAAGCAGCTTTTTTGAGGTATAATTCACATACATAATTCATGCATTTAAAGTGTAAATTCAGGACTTCCCTGGTAGCACAGTGGTTAAGAATCTGCCTGCCAATGCAGGGGACATGGGTTCGATCCCTGGTCTGGGAAGATCCCACATGCTGTGGAGCAACTAAGCCTGTGTGCCACAACTACTGAGCCTGTGCTCTAGAGCCCGCAAGCCACAACTACTGAGCCCACGTGCTGCAACTACTGAAGCCCATGCACCTAGAGCCTGTGCTCTGCAACAAGAGAAGCCACTGCAATGAGAAGCCCATGCACCACAATGAAGAATAGCCCCTGCTCACTGCAACTAGAGAAAAACCTGTGCACAGCAATGAAGACCCAATGCAGCCAAAAATAAATAAAATTAAATCTTAAAAAAAAAAAAGTGTACGGTTCAACAGTTTTTAGTATCTTCACAATTATGTGCAACTATTACCACAGTCAATTTTAGAATATTTTCATCACCTGAAGAGCCCTGATATTCTTTTTTTTTTTTTCCTTTTTTGGCTGCACTGCACAGCTTGTGGAATCTCAGTTCCCTGACCAGGGACTGAACCTGGGCCATGGCAGTGAAAGCCCAGAAGCCTAACCACTAGACCGCCAGGGACTCACCAAAACTGGTATTCCTTAGCTGTCACTCTCCAGCCCTCTGTTTCCCCCCTCCCCAAGCCCTAAGTAACCACAACACTTTTCTGTCTCTATAGATTTCCTTATTCTAGACTTTAATATGAATGGGATCATGTAGCATGTAGTCTTTTGTAACTGGCTTTTTTCACTTAGCATAATATTTTCAGGGTTCATCTATAATGCAGTATGTATCAGTACGTTATTTCTTTTTATGGCAGAGTAATATTCCATTGTATGGATACACTATACCTTGTTTATTTATTCATCCATTGGTGGACATTTGGATTGTTTCCACCTTTTGGCTATTATGAATGTTCACCTTCATTTCTGAAAGATATTTTCCCTGTTTATAGGATAGTAGTTCGATAGTTTTTTCTTTCAGTACTTTATAGATGTTTTTCTGCTGGCTTCTTGATTACATTTGCTCTGATGAGTAAATCTGCAGTTATTTTATCCTCATCCTCTGAGTAATGTGACTTTTTTCTCTAGCTGCTTTTAAGATTTTCTCTTTATCACTGATTTTGAGTAATTTATTATAATCTGCCTCGGTGTACTTTATATTTATATGCTTAGGGTTTGTTGAAGTTCTTGGATTTGTGGGTTTATAGTTTTCATCAAATCTGGAAATTTTTTAGCCAGTATTTCTTCAAATATTTTTTCTATCGCTCCCTTTTTTAGAGATTCCAGTTACAAATATACTAGGTCACTTGAAGTTGTTACACAACTTATTGATATTATTTCCTTCCTTCTTTCCTTCCTTCCCTCTCTCTCACTCTCTCTCTTTCTTTCAAGTATTTTTTCTGTGTTTACTGTTGGATAATTTCTATTGCTGTGTCTTCAAGTTCACTGGTGATTTCTTCAGCAATGCCTAATCTGATGTTAATCTCATCCAATACAATTTTCATTTCAGATATTGCAGTTTTTAATCTCTAGAAGTTTGATTTGTTTTTTTTTAGTACCTTTAATGTCTCTACTTAACATGTTTAACATTTTCTCTAGCCTTTTGAATATATGAAATGCAGTTATAATAACTGTTTTAATGTTCTTATCTAATAATTCTAACATCTATATTAGTTCTGGGTTGGTTTTGGTTGATTGATTTTTCCTCATTTTGACACACATGTATACTTTAAACATGCATATTTGGCTTAATAATGTCAATATTAATCAATATGTCTAACTCCCTTTCAAATAATAAAGGGACCATAGAACACTTTTAGTCATTCTCTTCCATTGCACATGTGATTGTGATGTACTTTTTGTTCCACTTTGATTGTAAATTAGCAGTATTATTTTTGTTTTGTATCATCAATTCCTCTTCACTGTTACCCACATATTTACCAGTTTCTTTGTCCCTCATTGTTTTTTTGAATTTCTCTTAAAGTTTTGGGTTTGATTTTTCTTCTTTTTTGTAATATGTATTAAATAATTCTTTAAATGAGGATTTATTTGAAATATATTGTCAAAGTCTTTGTCTAATGATAATATCTCTACTATGTTCTCATTTAAAAATCATAATTTAGCTGATTATAGAATTCTGCATTCACAGATACTTTTCCTTGATCTTTTGAATATATTATTCAATTTCTTCTGGCTTCTCTTTATGCTGCTGAGAAGTCTGTTTTCAGCTTAGTTATTTTTCCTTTGTGAATAACTTATGTTTCTTTCTGGCTATTCTGAAGATATTTCTGTTTATCTTTGGTGTTCTGTGGTTTCTTACACTCTGCTAATTGTGTCTTTAATTTTACTTATCCTGTTTGAGACTCATTGTGTCTTGAGTGCATCAATTCTGAAAAAATCTTGTCTACTGTATTTTTAAAGTTATTAAAGAATTGAGATATAATTCACATACCATAAAATTCACCCTTTTAAAATGTATATACAATTCAGTGATTTTTAGTATGTTCACAAGGTTGTGCAACCATCATCACTTTCTAATTCCAGAACATTTTTATTGCCTGGAAGTGAAACCCCATATCCATTAGCAATCACTCTCCATTCCTTTCTCTCTCCAGCCCTGGCATCTGGTAATTTACTTTTTGTCCCTGTGGACTTGTCTATGTGCCTATTCTAGACATTCCTTATAATTGTAATCATATAGTATGTGGCATTTTGTGTCTGGCTTCTTTCATTTTGTATAATGTTTTAAATGTTCATCCATGTTATAACATGTATCAAAACTTCATTCCTTTTTGTGGAAAAATAATATTCCCATGTATGGATATAACACATTTTGTTCATTCATCAGTTGATGGCATTTGAGTTGTTTCCACTTTTTGGCTATAGTGAATAATACTGCTATGGATATCCATGTACAAGTTTTTGTGCAGACACATGGTAACTATGTTTAACTTTCTGAAGAATTGCCAAACTGTTTTCCAAAGTGGTTGCACTATTTCAGTAGCCATAATCTCTTGAATATTGCCTTTCTCCTATTCTACCCTCTCCCTTCTTATGGAACTCTCATCAGAGATATGTTGGAGTTTTTTATTTTATATTCCATGTCTCTTTACATTTTCCCAGTTTTTAGCTTTTTGTGCTTCATTCCTCAGATCTGTCTTCCAGTTCATTAATTCTTTTATTCAACTGGTTTAATCTTTCATTCAACCCTTTTCTTGAGTTTTCACTTTAAAGAGTTTAATTTTTTATTTCTGAAAGTACTAACATTTAACAAAAAAGTTGTATAGTTTTATTTTCCTCCTTAATCAATTTATTCTTTTTCATAGTACCTTCTTTTTGATGGCTTTATTCCTTTTTCTATATTCTCTTTCATAATGTTGTTTTATTTCAAGTTCTTGGATGTGGACTCTTGCTCAATGTGGATTGTTTTCTCACATATTTTGTTGTGAGATTACCTTTATTGAGGCTTTTTTTGCTTTTGCTTCTACAGTTGCTTCAGAGAGATCACCAATCATAGCTCAGTCATTGTGTTAACTTCTCAATTTGAGGCTTCCTAAATCATGCATATTATATTCATTTTATCCCCAAGTTTATGAGAGGCACAGGCCTGAAATTTTGAATTTAGGGGGAAGGGTTTTTCCTCCAACTTAAAGCTGAAAAGAGATAGACAAGCTCCTTTCTCACCTTGTCCTGGTAAACATATTTCCTTTCTAGTTCATCTCTTACCAGAAAGAGCTGCCATTTGAGGGTCTTGGCTTTATCTAAGGATTCTTAGCTCCTCATGCACACCCAAATCCTCATTTCTTTTTAGGTTACTGGGACCAAGTTTTCTCCAAGGCAATTAAAGCTCCACCCTACCTTACCTCTTCATTTTGGGCACCTAGGATGGATGGAGTTTTTCCTCCCTCCCTTTCTTCCTTCTCAGTCATACTTTAAAAATAATGTTTATTTTATTTTTTCTAGCATTTCTATGTCTTTGTACTGGATGGTTAATTTTGGATATCTTAGATCATTGTATTATCAGAAGTCTCAGTTTCCTCACCATTAATGTGGGGAAAGTAATTTATTTACTTAAGAGCATTTTTAGAATTAAATGAGATAATATATATAAAGTGCTAAGGTTAGTGCCTGATATGTAAGTGCTCAATAAATGTTAGTTATTACAATTTTTAATTAATACTGATTGAGAAGCCCTAGATAAGAATGCAAATCCACATAAGGAAAATTACTCAAATGAATTTAAAAATTAATATTTTGGCTTCCTCTTAGGATGTAATGTTGCTTCATTTAAAAGTTTGCTCCCGGGCTTCCCTGGTGGCGCAGTGGTTGAGAGTCCGCCTGCCGATGCAGGGGACACGGGTTCATGCCCCAGTCCGGGAAGATCCCACATGCAGTGGAGCGGCTGGGCCCATGAGCCATGGCCGCTGAGCCTGCGCGTCTGGAGCCTGTGCTCCGCAACGGGAGAGGCCACAGCAGTGAGAGGCCCGCGTACCGCAAAAAAAAAAAAAAAAAAAAAAAAAAAAGTTTGCTCCCTCCCTCTTTTCCGGTTATTGTGGCACGAGGCACTATGAACTGCAAAGTCTCCCGAGACACCCTCTATGGAGGCAGTGCGGGAAGTCCTGCACAGTAACCAGCGCAAGCGCCAGATGTTTTTGGAGACGGTGGAGCTTCAGATCAGCCTGAAGAGCTATGACCCTCCGAAGGACAAACACTTCTCGGGCACTGTCAGGCTTAAGTCCACTCCCCTCCCCAAGTTCTCCATATGGGTTCTGGGGGACCAGCAGCATTGTGATGAGGCCAAGGCTGTGGATATCCACCACATGGACATAGAGGCTCTGAAGAAACTCAACAAGAATAAGAAATTGGTCAAGAAGCTGGCCAAGAAGTATGATGCCTTTTTGGCTTCAGAATTTCTGATCAAGCAGATCCCATGAATCTGGGCCCAGATCTGAATAAGGCTGGCAAGTTCCCTTCCTTGCTGACCCACAATGAGAACATGGTGGCCAAAGTTGATGAAGTGAAGTACACGATCAAGTTCCAGATGAAGAAGTGCTGTGTCTGGCAGTGGCTGTTGGCCACGTGAAGATGACAGATGATGAGCTTGTGTACAACATCCACTTAGCTGTCAACTTCATGGTGTCATTGCTCAAGAAAAATTGGCAGAATGGCGGGACTTTGTACATTAAGAGTGCCATGGGCAAGCCCCAGCGCCTGTACTAAGGCACAGCTTAATAAACCATACTCCCACCATTAAAATGTGAACATACAAAACTTATTGCTTGAATATATATGATTTTGTATTATATATCCTTGAGTGTCTCACCTCATTTTTATCCTACTCTACTTAGCATGTGGGTGGTCAGGGAAGAGTCTTTATTGATATTTGATGCCTGATTCATTTGGTATGTGTATTTTTTTCATTTTACAGATGCATTTCAATTCATCATAAGGTGGCTTATATTATAAACGTGTTTATACTTTATTAAAATATTTACATTAAGCTGACATAAAACTAGATAATTTGAAATTCATTTTATTGAGAAAAAATTAATCTCTCAGTCTTGTTCTAAAATATTTATTTTCCACAAAATATGCACTTTGAAAAACATTGCATAGGTTATTAACAGGCTATCTGGTTTATTTCCACTTAGGAATATAATTCATTGAAAAGAAAGGCATATCTGATTAAAATGCTGTGTGGAAGTGACCTTTTCCATGTTCTTAAAAGAGAGGAATGATGGAAGAAAAAAAAAATAATGTTTTTAATCTGAATTTTTATGAGATCTTGAAATGGATGCCATTCTTTCTATTTCCTCTCTGTAACAGATATTGTGTTTCTGATTCTGTGTGTGTGTGTGTGTGTGTGTGTGTGTGTGTGGTCTCACTTTTGTTAATGTGTCTTCATTTCTCAGTGAAGTGAAAGCTGACCTAGAACCGTGGTCACTCCTGTGTCAAAGTTGCAACAACTGTGGTCACTGAGCAATTACCATGGCAATCTGACTGGTCCTGAAGGGTTAGTTGTGTTAGAACAAGATCTAAAATAATCTGTGGAAGGGAATGAACTGATGATTCAAACTGCAATGTAATTTGATCTTGTGTCTGTATTTAACCAAAAGAACCAAATTTGTAAACAGATACCTTACTCTGCAGAAGGATAAAAATCCTAGAAAACATTTAAATGCTCTTTGTTTCACTCAGTTGCTTTTTCTTGACAATTTTATTTTAATACTGAAATATTGATAGAGCCCTAAGAAAGACATAGAGGATTGTATGGTGTCTATGTCCAAGTAAAACGCTTTTCTTTTGGAACCATGAAACTTTTTTCAACTGGTATACAAATAAAAAATGTTATTTTTTTCTTTTTTTAAACATGAGATCCTAAAATATTTAAGAGGTGCTTACCTGATACAGGTTATTAAAATACAGAAGAAGAATTGAAAGAGTGACAAAGTGTGTAGCAGTAGGACGTGTGTTTTCATTCTTTTTTTTCCAGAGGGATAATAGATTTGTACTGATCCATTTACCTTCTCTCATTTGCTCACATCTATTGTTCAGCTGTGAGATTTTTGGCTGGAGTAAGTACACAGCTGGAAGCCAATGAATATCCTGCCTTTTTCCAAACTGTTCTTTGTTTGTTGCTTTATCCTCGTTCTTTCACTTATTCAGCATCTACTGAGCACCTGTTCTATACCAGGCACTTTGGTAGGTGGTAGAGGGTCCTTATTGAACAAGACAATCAGGGCTCCCTTGATGAGTGTCTAGTCCTGGACAGGTTTTCCCCTCTTTTGCTCTCTTTTCTTTCATTCATGCATTTTCCTGTCCTTTTCTTTCTCGACCCTTTCTTTTTCTTACTTTTATTCTTTCCCTCATTTTCTTACTTCTTTCCCATTCTTTCTTTGGAAATTGTTAAAGGGCTTCCCTTTCTATTTCAGACTTGTCTAGGATCAATAGATGAGACTTCTTTCTTTGCACTGCACTCTTTTCCCATGGGAATTCAGGGACATGCATAACTTTTGGCCTGACTTAGCTGTGTCAGTACCTCCTCTGAGGAAAATTGGTTGCCAGCTGATGAGGGTATCATTTCCTCTACTGCCATGGAATCATACTCCTCTGCCTTTCATCAAGCTGCCAAACTTTGTGAAGAGTGAATCCTTTGGGGAAAGACATCTTCCTGTATCTGTCTACAAGCAATCGTTAATTTTTGTTAAAACCATTTTTTTAAAATTGGTTTTTATAGCCACGTACCTAAATTTATCTCCAATTTGGTTCCATTGGTCACAGAATAGTTTTACCTTACTGGCTGAGTATTTTCATTTCTGCTGAGCTCCCACAGTGAATATCAGAGAGCATTTTCCAGCAGTATTTTTGTGAAGGGGTAGGGTGGATAAAGCCCTAACATAAATTCCGATATGGCCTTTGTCCTGTTGCTTCCTGACACAATGTAGTAAGAAATCAATGCAGTTAGAGTCACAAATGACAGTAGATAAGGATAAGCAAGCTGGGTTCATCTGAAAGCACAAATGAATCAGAATTATAGGATTTATTTTAGCCCTGGAAGAGTTTTTTTTTTTTTTTTTTCTTCCTTTTCTTTTTTTTTTTGCGGTACACGGGCCTCTCACTGCTGTGGCCTCTCCCGTTGTGGAGCACAGGCTCCGGACGCGCAGGCTCAGCGGCCATGGCTCACGGGCCCAGCCGCTCCGCGGCATGTGGGATCTTCCCAGACCGGGGCACGAACCCGTGTCCCCTGCATCGGCAGGTGGACTCTCAACCACTGCGCCATCAGGGAAGCCCCTGGAAGAGTTTTTCTGATCCACTTCTGCCTCTTTAAAGTTGAAGAGCAGAGATGTCAAGTGACTTGCTAGAGATCACACAGCAAGTTAATAATAGAGCTGGAGCTAGAACTCAGGTCTCAATTACCAGTTTTCCTTTTACCTGGCAGGATATAGGAAGTAGGGTATAGGGAAAATTATCTTTTGGGGGAGAGGGAGATTTATTGTTTGTTGGAGGAGGATTTGTCAAATCCACAGGTTTCAGACTTTTGTACTCTTCAGCTGAGAATCAATCTAGTTTCATATGATCCTTGTGTAACTAGCTAAGATGTGGAAAAGAGCTGGTATAAAAATTAAGTGCTGTCCACTGAATATCCAGTCTGTGTCTGTTAACTTCTATATCCATGGGTGGGGTTCATTTTTATGTCTTGGTTATTGATGTTGCTTATTGTGTAGGAGAAATGTGATTTTCCCCCAACCTCAAGTGCTGCAGTTGTAGGTGAAGTTGGGGAAATGAATATGTTTTTGGTGAGTTGTTTTGATGGAGAAGTTTAAACCTGAATAAGGAGTCAGAACCCCAAGTTCATCCACTTACTTACTTTATTATTTGAGGTGGTTTAGTAGAGTTTAATCTCAGTTCTGAGGAAGTCATTTGGACTCTGGCTTTCCATCCTCTGAACAACTAAGAATCATTTCTTCCCCGCTCCATTGGTGTGGATATTCATTTTTATTGCTGTGGTAGCCAGGCTCCAAGATGGTCCCCAATGATCCCTTACCTCCTGGCAGTCATGGTCTTGTATAGTCCCCTCCCGTGTTGCATCAGAGTTTGTCTGTGTGACCATCAGAATACGGCAGACATAATGTTATATCACTTTTGAGGCTACCTCATAGAAGACATTGTGGCTTCTGCCCTGTACCTCTTGTATCCCTCACTCTGGGGAAGCCAGCTGCTAGTTATGAGGATGCTAGGACAGCCCTATAAGAGGTCCATGTGGCATGGAACCGAGGCTTTCTATCAAAAACCAGTGAGGAACTGGTTGAGGTCTTCTGCCAATCCCTATGTGAGTGAGCCGTCTTTGAAGGATGTTTCAGCTCTGGTCAACCCTTCAGATGACTGTAGCACCAGCTGATTGCTTGACTGCAACCTAACAAGAGACCCTGAACCAGAAGCACCCACCTGAGCCACACTCAGATTCCTGATTCCAGAAACCATGTGGGATAATAAATGCTTGTTGTTTTAAGCTGCTAAATTTGGGGGATAGTTTGTTACACAGCAATAGATAACTAATATAATTTACAAGACAGAAGTTGAACATTCTCAATTTAAAGGCAATCATAATAACAATAGATGTAGATATTTTTATTATGAGATGAGATGTTTTTATTTGACTTAGAAACAAAAACTATATGAATACTTGGCCTATCTTCAGTATTTTCATTTTAAACAGGAAACTGAAGAACAGAAAAATTAAATGATGTAGTTATTGGAGGGAGTGGTGGTAGCTAAGAATTGAAACATACTTTTCTTTTTTCACTTCTCTTTAAAATATTGCTCTATTAAAATACTAAGTAAAGACTAAGTCCAAAATGACACCAACAAATTCAAAAGAGAGAGGTATGTTTGAGGAAACTTCCATTTAAGGAGAAGTTTACTGAGCGCTATTGTGTTTCCTTGTTTTTGTTTTGTTTTGGATTGAAGTATAGTTGACTTACAATGTTTCAGGTGTACAGCAAAGTGATTCAGTTATACACGTGTATATATTCTTCAGATTCTTTTCCATTATAGGTTATTACAAGATATTAAATATAGTTCCCTGTGGTATACAGTAGGTCCTTTTTATCTTTTTTTTTTTTTTTTGCGGTACGCGGGCCTCTCACTGTTGTGGCCTCTCCCGTTGTGGAGCACAGGCTCCGGACGCGCAGGCTCGGCGGCCATGGGTCACGGGCCTAGCCGCTCCGCGGCATGTGGGATCCTCCCGGACCGGGGCATGAACCTATGTCCCCTGCATCGGCAGGCGGACTCTCAACCACTGCACCACCAGGGAAGCCCTTATCTATTTAATATATAGTAGTGTGTTTCTGTCAATCCTGAATTCCTAAGTTATCCCTCCCCCACCTTCCCCTTTGGTAACCATAAGTTTGTTTTCTATGTCTGAGCCTATTTCTGTTTTGCAAATAAGTTCATTTGTATCATTAAAAATATATTTATTTATTATTTATTTATTTTGGTGTGCTGGGTCTTAGTTGCGGCACACGGGATCTTTAGTTAGGGCATGCGGACTTCTCAGTTGCAGCATGTGGACTCTTAGTTGCAGCATGCAGGCTTCTTAGTTGTGGCACGCATGCGGGATCTCGTTCCCCAACCAGAGATCAAACCTGGGCCCCCTGCGTTGGTAGCGTGTAGTCTTACCCACTGGACCACGAGGGAAGTTCCTCATTTGTATCATTTTTAAGATTCCACATACATGTAACATCATATGATATTTGTCTTTCTCTGACTTACTTCACTTAGTATGATAATCTCTGTGTTCATCCATGTTGCTGCAATGGCATTATTTCATTGTTTTTATGGCTGAGTAGTATTCCATTTTGTGTATATGTGTATATATATATATATATTCTTCATCTTCTTTATCCATTCATCTATCAATGGACATTTACATTGGAAAGCTATTGTTTTAATATTAAATCATCTCAAGTGGTCTGAGTCATTTTATCTTTACACACAGGTGAATTATGCCATCTTCAGTTAATCAACTTGGAGAGGGTTTCAATGGATCATTTAACTCAGGCCTAGATATGAATATTTTTGATCAATTCAGCAAATGTTTGTCAAGAACACCACTGCTAGCCAGAGAATACATAGATAAACAAGATATCTCTGCCCATGAATGGTTTATAGGTTAGTGGCAGGACGAGTAATTTCAGTAGTGGGGGAAGAGTTCTGATACAGGTATTCACAGAAAACATGCAGCATATAGAGGAGGAGAACCTAAGTCAGCATGGGACGACAAATGACTTTCTCAAAGTTGCACAGCTGCTTTGTAGCATTTTGAATCCATCTTGGCTGTTTTCTAGACACAAGGGGTAATAACAAGACTGTATACTGCCTGCCTATTAACTTTCATGTATTGATAAGGTCTCTGTTTTTCTACAGAGACCCTTTCCACCACATTCATTCACTGAGATATTATTCAAACCTCTTTTTAAAAAGAACTTCCAAAAAACTAAATAAAAAGAACTTCCTTTTGGGCTTCCCTGGTGGCGCAGTGGTTGAGAATCTGCCTGCCAGTGCAGGGGACACGGGTTCGAGCCCTGGTCTGGGAAGATCCCACATGCTGCGGAGCAACTGGGCCCGTGAGCCACAACTACTGAGCCTGCATGTCAGGAGCCTGTGCTCCGCAACAAGAGAGGCCGCGACAGTGAGAGGCCCGCGCACCGCGGTGAAGAGTGGCCCCTGCTCACCTCAACTAGAGAAAGCCCTTGCACAGAAACGAAGACCCAACACAGCCAAAACTAAAATAATTAATTAATTTTTAAAAAAAAGAACTTCCTTTTTCTTTCAACCAGGATAAATAGAATGAAACAGAGACACTAAGAAAAAGAAACAGTAAAATGCAAAACAAAACCCAGGAAGTATAGAAGTGTTGGAAACATGAATTAGGAGACTGAACTACATAATGTAAAACCGTAAGAATAAAACATTTAGGGTGTGGGACTCTGAAAAAATTCATTAAACAAATCTCCTTAGTGATTTGTCACAATTATTTTAGCTACTGGTCAGTAAGGAATTTGTGGCAAAGTGCTGATTGGACTGGAAGGAAAGATTGCACCTGTGGATCAATTTGGTAGAATCTGGAACTTAATTCTTTTAGTTTGAACAAGCAAGTTTCAGACATTGTAGAGCCAAGGGAACTTCCAACAGTCTTTCATGAATGAAGCAGTATGAATGAACAGACCTTTCATGACTTCATTTTGAACTCTGCCTGCAGACCAGAGGTCAGCAGTCCCTTGGATCCCAGGAGGCTGCACAATGCCTGGAGGTCCTGGTGGTGCTGGTAACTGGTGCTGTGGAGCAGGCGGGGGTAAAAGAGAAAAGGAAGAGGGGCAAAAGACAAAAAGAAAGGGACTGGAAGAAGTGAAGAAGGCGAGAACGAAAAGAGAAGGAAAAGGAAGAATTAATAACTATGGTTTGTTAAGCACTGCTAGCCACTGTGCTAAGTGCTTTGCAAACTTTCTTCCAATCCTTACAACAGCTCTATGAAGTTAGTGTTGGTAATACCTCTGTTTTACTGATCAGCGTACTGAGGCGCAAGTGAGGTCATTTGCCAAAAGTCATACAGTTGGTAAGTAGCGAGCTGTGATTTGAACTCAGCACTATCTGACTCCCAAATCTAGCACTTCTAACCATGATGCCATGAAGGAAATATATTCTCCTACTGCAGTGTGAAAGAGGGCCACTACAAACAACCACCTGGGCTGTTCTCTGGCTGGCCCTTGGGGTTTTTTTTGGTTTTTGTTTTTGTAGACAAGTCTTTAACAGAACGAAGATCCTTTAATTGGATTTGCCTGTTATCCAATATTGCACACCACATCCCATGCTGTGCTTCAGTTCCCTACATGAATCAGTTAGAACCTTTCCATTTAGTCTAATGAACCCTAATTCAGACAAAGGTAACTGTCACCTTTTGTTTCATCCTGTGCTTTTATTTTTCAAGTACCAGAGCCGACCTCTGAACTCAATCTGCACTTGCCTATTGATGCATAAATATCTATAATATCACAGTAAATTAAATTCTGTTTTAAAGGGTTTCTATTTAACAATCTGTCAGGACTTTCACAGCATTTGATTTCTGGTCGCCTCTGTCCAGTGACAGGTTTATCTCAATATGGCTTGATTAATGAAATCTTTTATTTGGTGTAAGCAAACCTATTATTACCATAATCTCTTAATGCTTGCTTAGGCAACATTGGGGTCTGGTGGCAGGGACTCTCAAAACTTCTGGCTTCTTTAGCTCCCCCAGAACACTGGGTGAGATTAACGGGTGGGAGACCCATGCCCTCCTAATGGGGATCATGGTAATGTTAGTGTCAGCTGAATGATATAGTACTCTGTCTCAGAGGCTTGGCCAAACTCCCTTTTAACCTCTGGGGTTTAAGAAATGCTTTTGACTTCATGTCAACAGATCCGCCTTTCTCTCCTTTGCTACCTTGTCCTTGCATGCCAGTCATCGGGGGGCATGGCTAACATCTCCCTCGGGAGCTGAGAAATTGCAACGTGCCTTGTTGTAGCTGAGAAGTGGGGTGAAGTCTAAAATAAAAGAATGTATTGAAAGAGAGTGTCTTAATGAAGCCAAGGGGCCAGGCACTAATAGCTCTTAAGAAACAGAAATGACTTTATGATGGATATTCCACAAGCAACCTTTTCAGAAAAGAAGAGTGTAACTGAATTATGTTTTGTTCCTAACAAGTACTTACCTCGGAGAGGAGCTGCCATTACTGCTGGATTATCTTCTTTGTGTCCTACATGCTTCCAAAACGCTGGAAAAAAGAATGTCTTGGATTTCACATAGACTCAACGTTGTCACTCTGTTTTACTTTGCTATTAAATATTTACTAACGTTAAAAGTGAGACATTGGAAATAAAATCAGAAATTTGTTTGTGCTGCAGAAATTCTTTTCTCTGCAGTTGTCCTATCTAATATTTTCTGCACTGGTAAAATGATAGGCTTCTGCCATATATTATACTGTTCTTTATTTGTACCCCTGTCCACCTCTAATGCTCAAACATCTCATACTTTTTTTTCTTTTTTTTTTCAGTTTGTGGTCATTGTGGTTTTAAGCACAATAAAATCCACCTGGAGAGTTTGCTATGTTTTCTAAACTCCCTGAAGTAGGAAGGAGAACAAGGTAATATTAATAAATATCATTCAGGAGCCTAATAAATAATCAAATAAAGTCAGATAAAAGAAACAAGTGCATCTGTTATTTAAAAAGAGCATTATGATAGTTAATGTTCTTTGTTAAGACTTGAATATTCAAAGGGAAAATAACCTCTGAAAACAGCAGAAAAAAGTATTTTGTTTATCTAATGACCATACCAGCTTGATTGTTAATTTGATTCCTTGAGTTTGCAATTTGTTATTAAATTTATATGCTTATATAGACTTTAAAATACAAGAGTTTTCTTTCTGGAGTTTTAGCAGTGAAAAGGAAATATTATAGGAATTATTTCTTTTAAAGGGGTAACATCAGATTTTTATTATCAGTTTAGCTTTAATTGGATTAATTGTAATCATACTGAAAAAATAAAGTATAATTTAACTGTACTTTCAAAATTAGATATATGGTTTAAGAATATCCATTCAATAAAATAAGGAAGTAGAGAACCTAGTTTAATTTAAAGTGATGCTGCAAGTCAAATAATTTTCAATGACATAATTAATAATAAGGATCTTGTGTTCTGTTTGAAAAATATAGAACATTTTTGTTCATTAAAAGTGTTCTTTTGCAAGAAAATACAGAAATCTCTTAATGAGATACTGAGTGGAGGATTATTACAATTCTCCAACATGTTTCTAGTTTTTAGTTTATTTCACATCATGCTTTTTAACCTTCAACAACAAATATTGTTGTACCATGAAGACAGCAAATCCAAACAATTACATATGTAGTCCAAAGGCATACACAAGAAAATCAATATTTGACGTCTTTGCAACTCCCTCTTTGCAGTAGTGTTCAATAGCTCTTATTCATTATCCACTTATACCTCTTTCAGATTCGCCTTTTTCACTAGAAACCCATTTTTTTTTTCTCCTTTGACTTCCACATAACTTCTTTGCCCTGTACTTTTACAGATGCCTTCTGGCTATAAATACTAATGAAATCTCTTTGCTTAATTCAATTTTGCTGGTACACTTACAGTTATGACCTAACTTTCCCACGAGAGAGACTGATTGAACATTCCACTACCTTATGGATGGGAGCAAACATTCTTACAGAACTGGACTGACAATTTCCATAATTATAGAATTCACAGCCTAATGACCTTAAAAAACAATAAAAAGATCTCTTGTTAATTCCCTTTCTGTTACTGACATTCAAGATATTTCATTTTTCACGGGACAACAAATTTACTTTTTTATTTTCCAAAGAGCAGTCTATCCTTTCCCCCCAGATTAAATTTTCTGAATATTGAAGTATTCCATTGAATATTTAGCATTTCTTTGTCTTTTAAAAGTTAGAATATTTATGATCCTTAGAATGCATTTGACTGATTTATAGCAATCAATTATAAGAGTACGTTTTCAAATAACCCTTTTAAAAATGAAGAATAGAATAATTAAAAAGATCACAAGTCCTCCCTTGCATATAATTATTTCATAATTTCATTACAGTGCAGAAATTATTTTTGCTGACTGTGAGCAATTTTAATTGAGCGAGATCTGTGTTAATATACGATAGCAAGCAGTTCTTCCTACGAAATAAGATCACTAATTGCCTAAATTTTTATTCAGTACAGTGAGTCTTATGAGTCACATTGCAATATAAACCTAATCACTAGGTAGAGTGGCTACAATACCTTTTGTGTAGTGTAGATATCCTAAAAGCATAACCTGCCTGCTAATTTATTCCTTCAACAGGTTTATTGCTTTATTAAGCATTTGTTTTATAGAAAATTCTTATTCTATCTAGTTATCACAGAAGAACTATGATAATGAAACATTAAAATTCAGACTTGAAGTATACTAAAGCCAGCATAAATAAGCAAAACTAAAACATAGCACCTTTGATTCTTCCTAAAAACCAGAATGCTCAGCACCCTAGCATATATTCTGGAAGCTTTTGGCTTACAAATAAAGAATAGAAATCTCGAGTGTTGCAAGATAGCATGCTATAAAGTGAAGTGAAATTAAGTGTTGATAATAGCCATTTTCTTGCAAAAATTTAACATTCATCATAAACGGTATAGTATCCTTGGCATATCAAAATATTTTATACATATCTAAGATATCTTCTTAATAAATATTTTACGTATATTTGTTGCTGTGGGAGAATGTATAAATAATAATAAAATTCGTCAGAACCACTGTCTTAACAACATAAGCTGTTCCGATAAAATTTGAATAAACAGTTTAAAAAGCATGTTTTCATGTATAGTTTAGTATTGAATATGCTGTTGCTGATTTAACTTAGACCTTAAGTGAAAGGTACAGTATTTGAGTGTATTCTTAGTTTAAATATAATTTTTGAAAGTGAAAACAAAATACTTGAAAAACTCTATGATATTTATTAGTAATTCATTTATTCATTCAGTAAATATTTATTAATAATTTATAATTAATTTATCAATAATTCTAATTTACAAATACTATTTTCCTGCTCCCAAGGCAAGTGCTAACATTTTTGCCTTCTTTGCTTGGATTCCAGTATGTTCATTTGATGCTAAAAGGAGAAGTTGACCAGATTGGTATTTAGTTGACCAATGTGGAAGTTACAGAGTTGTTTACAATCTTTTCCAGATTCCAATATTTAATGTGTCAGTGATGGCTAAAACCTTTTGGAAATCTCCAAGAAATCAGTTACTATTATGAATAGGAGAGTTTTTGTACTTGGATCTTTTTTAGCAGAGATCGAGAGAGTTGTGTGTGTTGTGGAGGATAAAATAAACTGTTGGCTGTAGAAGCCTTTCTCACGGTGAAGAAATTTCATTGTAGTGCAGTGTGCAGTCAATGTGATCTAGAAGAATAAGAACTAGAGCACATGGAACTGATATAATATTGTACGATAAATATACTTCAGTTAAAAACAAAAACAAGGGCTTCCCTGGTGGTGCAGTGGTTAAGAATCCACCTGCCAGTGCAGGGGACACGGGTTCGAGCCCTGGTCCGAGAAGATCCCACATGCCGCGGAGCAACGAAGCCCGTGAGCCACAACTACTGAAGCCCACATGCCTAGAGCCCATGCACTGCAACGAAGAGTAGCCCTCGCTTGCCTCAACTAGAGAAGGACTGTGCACAGCAACAAAGACCCAACACGGTCAAAAATAAAATAAATAAATTTATAAAAAAACAAAACTAGACTGTCCAGAGTCCTGGGTTCTGCTACTGCTGCAACCTAGCTTTAAGACTTTGGGCAAGTCTTGAAACTTCTCTGGACCTTAGTTTCCAGATCTGGAAAATGTGGATAATAATCCTTACCTTGCCGCCTCATGGGGATGCTGTCATGATAAATAGTAGCTTCCTTGTTTGTAAAATGTGAGTTGCAAATTAGACAGTTCTTAATATGGGGGTGTTCCAAGAATCCCCTTGGAACTATGCAAATTTGTGTGTATATCTTTCTGGGTATGAGGTCTGTAGTTTTTGTCAGATTCTCAAATGGGCAAGTGACCTGAAGAAGGTTAGGAAACACTAGATTTGAGAATCTCTAACACCCTTTCTACTCTTAAATTCAAATTCCATTCTCCCTCTATGAATAATATATATGAAAGCACTTTGAAAGACTGCTAAACAAATGCAAAGTATCATTCTCCATCTCCCTTTATGGATCTAGTCTATGTAAAAGTCATAGCCATACTTGAAAAGGTGATATTATATTATGTTGCATGGGTTATTGAATAAACATATTGCCTGAGGGAATCCTTCAAATACAAGGTTCAGTATTAGACCCCTAGGAGAATTGCAGTATCATAGACTCAGAGAAAATAGAAGGCAATCTAGGTGAGAGTGCAAAAATATTTTAATATAGGTTCAGTGTAGCTTAGTGAGCAAGCTTTAAAAGAGTAATTAAACTAGGATGAGGCTTTTTGATCTTGTTCTCATCTAGATTATGACACTTATAGCTACGTCTCAATTTCTTCCTCTCTAAAATGATTTTAGTAATTCATACCTCACAGGATTTGGGGAAGATTAAGTTAGCTAGTTAGATTAGTTTAGTTAGCATAAATGAAGTTGTTTTTAGCTAACTGTACAGAAATACGTCAAAGCAATGGTATGAATTCTCCATTCAAAGGAGGAAAATACCACTGTTAAGAATTCCCTGAGAATAAAGACAGAGACCTACTAGAGAATGGACTTGAGGATATGGGGAGGGGGAAGGGTAAGCTGTGACAAAGTGAGAGAGTGGCATGGACATATATACACTACCAAACGTAAAATAGATAGCTAGTGGGAAGCAGCCGCATAGCACAGGGAGATCAGCTTGGTGCTTTGTGACCACCTAGAGGGGTGGGATAGGTAGGGTGGGAGGGAGGGAGATGCAAGAGGGAAGAGATATGGGAACATATGTATATGTATAACTGATTCACTTTGTTATAAAGCAGAAACGAACACACCATTGTAAAACAATTATACTCCAATAAGGATGTTAAAAAAAAAGGATTCCCTGATTTTTTTTTATTGTTTTATGACTTTATTTTGTCTTGCTACATATTTAATGACAGGTGTGAAATCAGAAGTAAAATGTAACAATTAAGATACCTTGTGGCTTCCCTGATGGCGCAGTGGTTGAGAGTCCGCCTGCCGATGCAGGGGACACGGGTTCCTGCCCCGGTCCGGGAGGATCCCACATGCCGCGGAGCGGCTGGGCCCGTGAGCCATGGGCGCTGAGCCTGTGCGTCCGGAGCCTGTGCTCCGCAACGGGAGAGGCCACAATGGTGAGAGGCCTGCGTACCGCAAAAAAAAAAAAAAAAAAAAAAAAAAAAAGATACCTTGTAATTTATTCTTCTGGGTTTTTCCAGCCTCTTTTTGATACTTTAAAAAGGAGCGATCATTTGTCTCTTTAAAGTTCCATCTAAAATTATGTTAATTTCATGACTTATCAGTAATTTTTAGTTTTCCACATATAATTAGCAAAAACATAGCTATACAAAACATTAAGAATATCTTTAAAGAATTGCTTTAAAACAAAATACCATTGTGCTATAGTTAAAAGACTGTGCAAATAGTTTTTTTTTTTTTTAAACATCTTTATTGGAGTATAATTGCTTTACAATGGTGTGTTAGTTTCTGCTTTATAGCAAAGTGAATCAGCTATACATATACATATATCCCCATATCTCCTCCCTCTTGCGTCTCCCTCTCATCCTCCCTATCCCACCCCTCTAGGTGGTCACAAAGCACCGAGCTGATCTCCCTGTGCAATGCAGCTGCTTCCCACTAGCTATCTGTTTTACATTTGGTAGGGTATGTATGTCCATGCCACTCTCTCACTTCATCCCAGCTTACCCTTCCCCCTCCCCGTGACCTCAAGTCCATTCTCTAGTAGGTCTGTGTCTTTATTCCTGTCCTGCCCCTAGGTTCTTCAGAACCATTTGCAAATAATTTTTTAAAGAGTACTTAGGGACTTCCCTGGTGACGCAGTGGTTGGGAATCTGCCTGCCAGTGCAGGGGACACGGGTTCGAGCCCTGGTCCGGGAAGATCCCACATGCTGTGGAGCAGCTAAGCCCAGGCGCCACAGCTATGGAGCCTGCGCTCTGCAGCCCGCGAGCTCACAGCTGCTGAGCCCACATGCCACAACTAAAGCCCGCGCGCACCTAGAGCCTGTGCTCCGCAACAAGAGGAGCCCCCACTCTCTGCAACTAGAGAAAGCCTGCACGCAGCAATGAAGACCCAACGCAGCCAAAGTTAAAAATAAATAAATAAATAAAGTTATTTTAAAGAGTACTTAGGAAAAAATTAGGGAAAGGGAATTTTTTTTTCTTTCTTATCTCTAAAATGAGGGGAGTTGAAATTGTCTTATTTCTTTTGTTTGTTTGCTTTTTGTCTTTTTTTTGTTTGTTTTAAATTGGGATATAGATGATTTACAATGTTGTGCTAGTTTCAGGTGTACAGAAAAGTGAATCAGTTATACATATACATATATCCACTTTGTTTTTTAGAGTCTTTTCCCCATAGGTCATTACAGAGTATTGAGTAGAGTTCCTTGTGCTATACAGTATCCTTATTAGTTGTCTATCTTATATATAGTATAGTAGTTTGTATATAAAGATTTCCTGATTATGGAGGGGAGGCAGGTTGGGGAGGGCACACTGAGTTAGAGTACCCTTAAGCACAGTGAAAGAAATTTAGTGCATATGAAGAATGTTTTTCATATGAGAAATAGTTGACATGGGTCTCAGTTTACCTCTTCCTTTCTAGATTTGCATCAGAATGGAGTGAAAAGAGCATTTGGTTCTAGAATTTGTTTGCTTTCTTACTAAGAGTGAGTGTGAGTTCCTAGATAGAAGGCAGAGATGGGATCTTATGCATTTTTATATTCACAGCCCAATGCAGGTACTCAATAAAGTCTATTCACTGAATGCCCTTGGTCTGGTTACTTTCCCTAAGCGATTGTTTCCTCTATTTATAATAACAATACTACTACTAATAAAAACTGGCTACCATTTATTGAGTACTCTGTACAAAGTACTTTACATGTTACTTTGTTCTAGCCTCACAAAAATCCTGTGAAATATTATCTTCATTTTAAAGGTGAGGATTCTGAAGTTCACAGAAGTGACTTCCTTAAGACCATAGCCAACCACCTTACCAATTTATTGGATTATGTAATGTACTTGATTGTGCTCTGAACATCATTTAGGCTTCATAGATGTCATGCTCCTGCTGCTCTTTTACTTTTTGTTGCATCAGCTGCTCTAGTTTCAAAGATTTTTGCCTTATTGACAGCTTCCTCACGGAACCAAAAGGGCGCTTTGATAGAAGACTTAAGGTACATTGCATCCCTGAAATGCAGATTTGGTGATGATAGGAAATGTTGTCGCTAGGTCCTATTTGATTGGGCTAGATGCACCTATTTTGATACTAAGTAACTGCTGCTGAGAGCTGAGAGAGAGAGGGAATGAAGAAGAGGAGCCAGGAATGTTTGAAGAATAAGGCCCTTTATAAATATTCCACCTGGAGCTCCTCCCACCACCTTGACGTTAAAATAGTTTAAGATAAGGAACACCAAAGTAGTTCAGACGTAAAGCTAAGATTCAAGGTTGGACTATCATCAGCCTTAACTGATGAGTGCAAAAGCAGTAATGTCTGTGGGACCAGAACGTGAGTGTGCTCAGAATCTCTGGTTTCTGTGGAGCTGCGATTCATATTCACTATAACATACAAAGTTGAGATACTTTAAAACTTCATAGCATAACAAAGACAGATTTATATAGAAGAGTAGCATTTCCCACCTGTCACTGGAGGAGTGGTAAAGTCAAGTTAAAAGAAAACTGCTGATTATCATGGAGAGTTATGTTTTATTTCTGACAACTATATTTCTCCTGATTTTGAAAATATCCTTTTGTGGAGCAATTTGATTTTGTGCAATTTTTTTCTGCTTAAAAAATTTACTAGGCAACCCGGAAGAGGAATTTGATCATTTATCACACATCTACACATTCACTAATAATGACGAAAGATTTGTTGGTTGTCTCGTTTATCTGAGAGAGAGATGAAGCACGCCATAAGAGAGGGTGGGGACTCTGGGCTCAGTGCCCAGAATTTTTCTTTCCTATTTGGATCACTGTGTTTGCTGGAATATTTAATTAATCCCACTCTTGGAGTAATGCTTATTGCTGAGGGCCATTGCTGAACTGAAATATTAAACCATATGCAATATATCTTCAATAAAATTTAGATTTAAAAGTCCCTAAATGATGTATGTATTTGACAGTCCTTAATGAAAACTGACTAAAGGAATTTCAGAGAATGAATAGGCTTAATAGTAACAATTCTTTTCATTCATGTGGAAGTTCAAAATTATAAAATTAAACAAAAGGAATTAACACAACATTTGGGGTAGGAGTGTACCAATTCTTGGATATATAATTTGTTTTATTGTTGTTGTTAAATATTTGGCTTTTTTACTATATCGCTAGTGAAGATCTTTCCTGAAGTTCTTTAAGACCAGTTCTTTTTGGAATACAGTTTAGCCATGGTTAGAACATCAGGGGACTCTCTGATAATTCTCTTTTGAGTAATTCAATACATAGCATGATTTTCTCTTATTATTGAACCGATGCCTCAGCAAAGGGTTGGAAGAATTCTGCTGTTTGTAGCGAAAATCTTGTGCCAAGAGCATTAACCTTGAAGTTCTACACACTTTGCAGGTCAGGCAATTACCACAGTTATCCTATTTACCTATTTAAGGATGTGGCAAGGAGAGCTCCCCAAAAATGGACTGATAAATGTGGATGGAGGGAAAAAATCACTTTCTTTTGTGAAAGGATAGATCCAGAATTGTAATGATGGAAAGAATTCTAAGATTCAGTTAAAATGTCTCTTGAACAGGTCGGAAGAGAAAAATAATAGGACATATTGGAGCGTGCCTGTGCAGTCAAGGGGATAGAAAATTTGAAATGAGACAGTACTTAAGAATTTGATCAAATCCAGTGGTTTTCAAATTTTGTAAAGCCTTGAGTTCCTTTGTTCAAACCAAATCTCATATACTTAATATGTAAAGCAGGTTTAAGGGGAGCTACTCTCCTTGAAGCCAAAGAGGTTCCACCTGTTCATATGCTTCCCCTTTTTCCTTCCTTCTGAGCACAGTTTTAAAATCATCTAATCCAACTCTTCCATTTGAAAAATGTGAACATTCATTTCCAAGAGAAGTGGATCGACTTACCCAAGGTTATATAACTAAAAAGTGTCAGGGCTGAGTCCCAGACTGTGCTTTGCTCATTACAGACTTTCGCAGACACTCTTTCTGCTTCTTGCTTGGAACTCTGGGAAGAAAGCCACACTCTCTACTAGAATACTAGTCATGTGGTCAGGAGTTTTGAAGACAGGTGGGGAATATGGATCACAAATACTATTCTCCCAGTCCTATAGCTCAACCATTCATAGGACAGGTATTTATCGATTGTCTATTATGTGCAAGTCATGGCTTGAGGCTACAAAGGAAGTGCAGAATTCCAGAATAGAGGAAGAAACCGTATCTTTACTATTCTTTGCCTTCTATTTTCTCCTTAAAAATATGAACAAGGTGATCATTTAGAGAATACATATTGTACGTTCACCATAGTATTTTCGGGTGTAGACTCTGAAGTCAGACTGCCTAGTTTTGAAGTCTGGCCCTGACACTTGCCTTGGGTAAATTAATTAATTTCTCAGCACCTCAGTTTTCTCATCTATAAAGTAGGGATAATAAATTACTTGCATCATGGAATTGTCATGAGGATGAAATACATATTTATATATAACTTAGAATAGTACCTAGCACATAATAAATACCAGGCAAGTCTTAGCTATGATTGTGATTATGATTATTGTCATATCTTATGTCACTCACAGTGATGATTCAAAATCATTGTTTTGGTTTTGTACTTCTTGTGTATATTTTAAAACAAATCATTTGGAAATTATATTATTAATACCTAAGTTACCAAAGCATTGTCAATTCAATTTATTCATTTCTTATTTTATAAAATGATATGGTTAACTTCTATATATTTGTATTATATAAGTTTGGGCTGCAATAACAAAGCATTATAGACTGAGTGGCTTATAAACAACAGGAATTTCTCAGTTCTGGAGGCTAGAAGTCTAAGATCAGAGTGCCAGCATGGTCAGAATCTGGTAAGGGTCCTCTTCTGGGTTGCAGGCTGCTACTTCTCACTGTATCCTTCACGTGGAGGAAAGAGCAGAGAGCAGGAGCAAGCTCTCATGTCTTTTCTTATAAGGGCACTAATCCTATTCATGAGGGCTCCACACTCATGACCTGTTACCTCCCAAAGGCCCCACCTCCCAACACCACCATCACATTGGGCAGTAGAATTTCAACATATGAATTTGGGGGGAACACAAACATTCAGTCCATAACAATACTCTACGTTTAGTGATAGTTCTTACAGTATATATAATATATACAGTATGATATATTTCACTTACTCATGACTCCTAAGTTGCTTTATACATCTTAAATGGGAATCTTGATAAATAGAAATATATGGCACTCACCAGCGATAACCTTATACCATTACTTATTTTTTTTTCAATACATGTGCTATCTCTTCAAACAAAAAGTAAGACTATGGGCACAGACAATGACATATGTATCTCTTCATGTTTCTAGAGTTTAACCTTGTACCTTGCACATAGAAGGCCATCCAAAGCTGTCTGCTGTGTCATGAATTCTACTGTTAATGACAACATCTCTTCTCAATTTCAGTTTTTCTTTTCTAATTTTAAACTGTCAGCCTAATTATAATATCTTCTGTACTAATTTTTCTTTGTTCCACTGGTCCTAAGGTTCATAAATTTGTTGAACCATGAATAAAAGCAAAAAGCTAGCACATGTGGGTAAGAGCCATATGCATTGCTTTAATGAATAGTCATCGTGACATACGGAGGAGGAGTGCCTGATTAATTATTGGGTTTGATGGAGTTGCTTCCTGCCTGAACGAATCAGTCCAGGGGCCAATTTATAGTGGCAAAATCCTGTGATGAGCTGGTCTGACCGATAAACAAAGTAAATAAATGAACCAAGTTGATTCAGTAGCCCAGATGATTTGCTAGATTAGCATGAAAATATTACACTGCTTCTTAAGAAGATTTGTGTACTTTTTGGAAGTATGTAGAATCTCGTGGTGAAATCCCATTTACACATGTTTTTAGTAATTTAATAAATTTCTTCAGCACATATAAAGCAAATATTTTTGCTCCTTTAGAGCCAGTGGTGCAAACTGTGAGTCATGTTAATAGACAGTCAAATGAACAGGTGATTTTTAGACTTTTTAAAGTAATAAAAATCGTGTGTATTTAGGTAAACAAATTAAAATCCCACGGGATATAAAGAGAAACTAAATATCTTCTTCCTGCCACTCCTAACTCCCTAGTACTTATTTCTGAGCAATGAACAGTATTACTCATTTTTTGGACATTATTCCAGATTTTTTTTTAATGTATCTACATAAGCAGGACCAAATTTACCTATCTTCTTGCAATTTGCTTTGTTCCCTTTACAGCATATCATAGACTTATATCCATATCAGAACATATAGATCTACCTTATTAAAACATAATTGTGCAGTGTTTTCCCTATGAATGTAATAATTTAACAACTTTTATATTAATGGACATTGTTTTGCTATTACAACTGATGCTTCAGTGATCATCCTCTAAATATCATCCTTGCACACTGGTGTGATTTATGTATAGGATACATTTCTTGTAGTAGAATTGGGCAAAAGGAGCGTGTATTTGCCAAATTGCCCACTCAAAATAATATATGAAAATATCTGTTTTGGTGTTCTGTTCTTATTAGTTTGTTACAAAGATTTTATTTTATCTTCTAATAGGTATTTGTTTTTTTCTGCTCCTCCTTATTTCGGAGCTCTACCCAAATGTCCTTTAGAGAACCATTTCTTTCCCATGTAGTTGGTGGGGCTCCACCTGGAATAGATCATGTGACTCAGTCCTGGCCAGAGTATTAAGTCCTCCTAATAACATTGTTTATTTTAATGCCTTTATTTTCCCTCAGTTTTATGAGAAGTTGTATACACTTAAACTGTACAACATAATGATTTGATAGACATATACATTATTAAATGACTACCACAATGAAATTAATCCACACATCCATCACCTCACATAGTTGCCATTCCTAATAACATTGTTGTTTCGGGGCTGGGCCCATGACCTAAGTTGTTCCAAAGCCCCAAGCTCAGATGGGAGCCACCAGGAAGAACTGACTGTTTTGCTAGACCGAAACCTGGGAGAATGTGGGCATGAAGTTGCTGACTGGCACATTGCCTCCTTGTGGCGTACAGTATGGAGGGAAGTAAGGCTAAGAGCTGGAGGCAGAAGGTGGGTGCCTCTGGATCACGTTTAGATGAAAGCCAGGAATAATCTCCCTCTGGATTTTTCAGTGGTGTGAGCCAATTTCACTTTTTGCTCAATCTGGTGTGAGTTTTTGGTCATTTACAACCTAAAGAGTCCTACTGAATGTTTATACCTGTTTCTCCTAGCCCTAATACAGTGAAAATTTTAAGTAATATTAATAATTCCTTTTTATTTTATTATTATTATTATTATTTTTTGCGGTACGCGGGCCTCTCACTGCTGTGGCCTCTCCCGTTGCGGAGCACAGGCTCCGGACGCGCAGGCTCAGCGGCCATGGCTCACGGGCCCAGCCGCTCCGCGGCATGTGGGATCTTCCCGGACTGGGGCACGAACCCGTGTCCCCTGCATCGGCAGGCGGACTCTCAACCACTGTGCCACCAGGGAAGCCCAATAATTCCTTTTTATTGAGTACTAGTAATGTGTTGGGTACTGAACTAGATGCCTTACATGCATTATCTCAATCCTTACAACTATTCTAGAAACGCATTATTATCATTTTACTTTATAAGGGAGGAAAAGAATTCCAGAAAACTTAATTGTCAGCATCATCTGGAGGAGGGGTGTGTGTCATACTGTGGCCTCACTTGGGTCATTGGTCATGTGTCATGCTTTGTGCCAGGGCATGGAAGTCAACCCCATAGGATCTATATGAACCGAAAGGAGAAGGGTTGATTTCCAAATGGACAGCAGAGTTACTGGTGGAAATAGGATGAATGATGCTGGGCAGTCAAAGAGAGCAAATGCCCATTTCATGTGCACCTTGAATCTCCAAGATGGCAGATAGAGAATGCAAGGTTTCCCAAACACAGGTACCAGTGGAACTCCCCAAACCCCATCCCCTAGAGTTTTGCCAAATACAATTTGAGAAGTCCTGATTCTGCAACAACAACCTTATTTGGAGAGATATTCTGAACGATGGAGAAACCGAGGTTGAGAGAGATTAAATGACTCACCTGAAGTCTCATGGATGTTTATTTTATTAGAGAAAAGGCAGTCCTTTTGCATTGTGGGCTCTGATTGCTTGTCTGCAAAATCTTGATGCTCAGGCATCTTTCCGCTTTTCCCCAAAGACTCCCTTGTTCTACAGAGCAGAAAAATCCCTGAGAAGACCACAGGGATTCTCTGCACATTCACAAGGGTGTAGGATTGCTTTTTTTTAGTGACTGTTGTCAGGAAATGTGTTCTCTTTGGTACCTGTTCCTCCATCCCAGCCTGCCTCTGTCTCTTGTTTTAATCTGTAGAGTCTGAAACTGCCTATAACCTGGGGCCAAGTTTGTGTCTATGTTGTGTAGCAATGAATGATGTGACGTTGGACTCATTACACTTCCCTCTCTGGGCCTCGGTTTCCCTCACTTAAAAAATGAAGTGTGTCTTTATTCCCGTCCTGCCCCTAGGTTCTTCATGACCATTAAAAAAATTTATTTTAAAATTTTTTAGATTCCATATATATGTGTTAGCATACGGTATTTGTTTTTCTCTTTCTGACTTACTTCACTCTGTAGATGCAGACCTACTAGAGAATGGACTTGAGGACACGGGGAGGGGGAAGGGTAAGCTGTGACAAAGTGAGAGAGTGGCATGGACATATATACACTACCAAATGTAAAATAGATAGCTAGTGGGAAGCAGCCGCATAGCACAGGGAGATCAGCTTGGAGCTTTGTGACCACCTAGAGGGCTGGGATAGGGAGGGTGGGAGGGAGACGCAAGAGGGAAGAGATATGGGGATATATGTATATGTATAGCTGATTCACTTTGTAATAAATCAGACACTAACACAACATTGTAAAGCAATTATACTCCAATAAAGATGTTAAAAAAAAAAATGAAATGGGGGTGGAAGTTAGACATAGTTTAAGGCCCCTTCCAGCTCTGCCATTCTAGTCTGTGTCTCCCTGGATTCCGATCCAATAGGTGCCCTGGGTTTGGATCCTCTGCTGTGCCAAGCTTATTATTTGGATTTTGACCTCCGTACCTTGTTCTTCCATCTAAACCCACTGGAATTTCTTTGTTTTGTCATATATTTTAGTATTCTTAGTTTTATTAATTTTAAAATTGCAGAAGCAACACTGCTGTTTGGTCAGAGTTAAATAATCCTGAAACATAATAAAAGCAGAAGTTTTCTTTCATGTAGCACACTCCCTATTCCCAGACATAATTTCTTCCCTATTAACGACTTGGTATAGAGACTTCCATATATTTATTGTCTATTAGTATTTTTCTTCCTCTGTCTTTTCTCTGTTTTCCCCTTGGGTTCTTCTGTTTCTTATCAACCCAGTCCTGTGACTGCTTATCTTGCCTTACTCAGTGATATTTGTAACTTCCAGGTTGCTGCCTCCTTATTTGTTTCTAGCTCAGTGCTTTATCTGACCCTCATTGCTCCAGGCTACTCATTTTTCTCCAGGCTTCTTAGCTTTTTTTTTTTTGCGGTAAGCGGGCCTCTCACTGTTGTGGCCTCTCCTGTTGCGGAGCACAGGCTCTGGACGGGCAGGCTCAGCGGCCATGGCTCACGGGCCCAGCCGCTCCGCGGCATGTGAGATCTTCCCGGACCGGGGCATGAACCCGTGTCCCCTGCATCGGCAGGCAGACTCTCAACCACTGTGCCACCAGGGAAGCCCTAGGCTTCTTAGCTTTAACTTGAGTACCAACTCTCAGAAGTGACGTGTTCCAGTCCTGCTCCTGCTGCTGTTCCCTGGCTTCCCAGAGCATCCCAGTACAGGGAGTAAAAGTGTAGTCTCTAGAGTCCAGCTCCTGGCTTCAAATCATAGCTCTAACACTTACTGGCTCTGTGACCTTGGCCAAAGTACTTCATTTCTCCGGACCTCAGTTTCCTTCTCTTGAAAAAGGGGTACTATTAAAAATGATCTCATGGTTCTTGTTAGTGTTAAGGGGGTTTTGCATGTAATCTTTTCACAATTTCATCACAACTTCCAACTCTAGTTCACGTCCTGGCACATTGCAGTTTCTTAAAACTGTTGACTCTTTTTGCAAAGCACTTCACATTAGCAAATTGAATAATCTACATTGGCGGATACGAAAACAATAATGAGGTCCAAAGAGATTGAAATAACTTGCTTAAAATTACGCAGATAGTAAGCAACAAAGCCAGGATTCAAAGTCAGATTTTTTGGCTCCAGATTTCTGTGCTTCTCACTATTCTCAGCAGTGTTAATCCGTATCTTATTCATTGGGGGCCTCTGATACTCTCCTGATGCTTGTGGAGCCTTCCATCCTCTAACTTGGAATCTGGTTGGTTCGTTATTTCTTACACATGGCTTAATGGGTTTCTTCTTCCAAACCCATCCCCTTCTGCTAGGTAATCAAGTAAGAAGTTCCTCCCCCCCTCCCCAGGAAGGTCTGGGCCCAATATTAAATCCAGAGTTTACTCTGATTTCAGAGTCTTTGTTTTTCAAGGCAGAATGGTTAGTTGAAAGAGTATTGACTTAGGAGCTAAATGGGTTCCAGTGTTGATTCTTTCCTTTAGTATTTGTATGGTTTTGGCCAACGCAATTAATTTTCCTGAGACTTAGTTTCTTTATTTGTCAAATGGGGATGGTCATATTAATAATACTTGCCTTACAGGATAATTGTGACACTGGAGATCATATATGATAAGTACTTGGGTATAGTAGACATTCAATAAGTCATTGTTATTGTTTGCTGAAGTAGTTACTTCAACTGTGAGAGACCAAGCTGTTACAGGCCCCAAAGATATGTGATATTATGATGGGGGCTAATCTTTGAGTCTACTGTCTTTCAGTTGTATTTGGGAGGGATGGGGGAAGAGACTAGCCTGGTGAGAAGGACACACTTTTTTTAATTAATTTTTTTTATTGCATTATAGTTGATTTACAATGTTGTGTTTCTGCTGTACAGCAAAGTGAGTCAGTTCTACATACACATGTATCCACTCTTTTTTAGATTCTATTCCCATATAGGTCATTACAGAGTACTGAATTGAGTTCCCTGTGCTATTCAGTAGGATCTTGTTAGTTATCTATTCTATATATAGTAGAAGACACATATTTGGCCTGGATTTGGATCTGGCCTGTGGCAATTACCAGTTGTACAAACAGGCACGTTGTTTAATCATTGAGCTTCAACCTCTTCCCTTGAGAAAACAGGAGTAATCATACCAATCTTATAGAGGCTTTTGAGGCTTAACTGAAATAGTATATGTAAGGCACGGCAGTGATTTTAAAACTATTTGTTCTCCATAAGACATTGTTCCAGAATGTCCCAATGTTTGTTATGTGTCATTGTATTCCTATCTGTGCTCTTAGCACTCAGCATTGCCATCATATAGTAGGAACCAAAAAAATGTTTGTTGGACTCAATGGGCCCTTGAGTTGAATAGTACAAACACTTTATACCCAGAACTGTTTTTTGTTTTGTTTTTTTAAAGAAACGGATGTTTATTTTCTATCTACCTTATTTCTGTTTTCTGCTTAAAAGCTTGGGGAAGAACAGCTTAAGACCACTCAGTGGTTGTTCCTACCCTTTCAGTGGCCTGAGCAGTGGGAGCTGCAGACCAGTCCTCAGTGGCGGGCTGAGGGCTCCCGTCTTGTGCAGGAACTTCTGGGCAGGCACAGAGGCACCTGCGCCTTCAGACCCGTGTGCGACTGTGTGTAGAATACAGTGAACTTGGGAGCTGCAGCAGTCCATTCACCCTGATGTTCCTCCTTGGCCATGGCCTTCTCAGCATGGCCTGCTCTTCCTTTTCAGTCTCTCTGGCACCTCTGTAGAAGCAGAGATCAGGCATGACTTCCCACGGTGTGCACACGGGATGGTACCACGCATGTGCAGAACTCCCTGGGCCAGGATCTACCACCTCAGACCCACTGAGTGAACTCCCTTGTTGCTGCAAGGATGGCAGTGTCCACAGGGCGCAGAGGAGAGTCTGTGTTACAGGGAGCAGTGGTAGGTGGGTTCACATACAACACCTCTGTGAGAGGCTGGTCGTCAGCCCTGGGATCAGTAACCCCCAGAAGACGCGGCCCCTGGAAGGCTGCCTGGATCTGGTTAGTGAAGGTTCCAGGAGTGAAGCGGACAGCAATAGGAGTGGCTCCAGTGACAGCAGCAAACTTCAGCACAGCCCTCTGGCCAGTGTTCCTGGAAGATAGGACACTGATCAGTCGGTTTTTAAATGGTAACAATGGCACAACAAGAAGCAGAAGCTTCTCCCAGGTCCCCTTCAGATCTATAATGTAGATGCCGTCACTTTTCCTTTAGGAGATGTATTGTTCCATTTGGAAGTCAAGGTTGGTGCCACCTAAGTGGATTCCTGCTGCTTGGAATTTAAGGACATCCTCTTCCTTCATTTGTGGGACATCAAAGGCTCTGGTTATTGTGAAACTTTCCCTTTAAGTTATTATGGAAACCCAGGACAACACCATCTAGACCCCTCTGTGGGTAGTGCAGAGTGGTACACCCAAAGTTTGACTGCTAGTATGCTCACCATTCGGTGTCTGGAAGCCCTACAAAATAAAATGTTAAGGGAGTTTTATGCTGAGTAAAACCCCCAGGCTTAGGAACCAGCGTGCTTAAGACCTCAGATTTCTTTCTGGCTCTCAGTATGAGGGTCATGATTATTTCCCTTGCGTCATCCTCCACATGTGGCTTTTCATCTTACATTCTGGCTTTGCTCCAGGAGACGACACACTGCCTTATGCCAGGGACCTGGTGAAAGGTCACACTGGGAATGGCCAGGCCGGGAGGAGCTCACCTAATGGTGTGGGTCCCTGACTGCATTCTTTAGTGCCCCACCTTGGTGGGGTAAAAGCAAGAGTGAAAAAGTCCAAAGGGGCCTAAAATTTAGAGTTTGGCCTGATAGTATAACTAGAAGGTTTTTTGGTCTGAATTGCTGTAACCAGGAGAGAGTGAGTTTCTGTCATTTCCCTACCAAATGAAAAATGGAATTTATGATGAATGGTTGTTAAATACAGTGATCTGAACTTATTCTTTCCAGCCTAGTGAGACCCATTCCAACCTTTTACAGACAGTTTCTTTAAAGATAGCATGAGAAACCTCAGTGTCCTCTGAAGGTTTTTGTAAATGGATGCCAGCCCAGCTTTTTTTGTTTTGTTTTGTTTTTTGCGGTATGCGGGCCTCTGACTGTTGTGGCCTCTCCCGTTGCGGAGCACAGGCTCCGGACGCGCAGGCTTAGTGGCCATGGCGCACCGGCCCAGCCGCTCCACGGCATGTGGGGTCCTCCCGGACTGGGGCGCGAACCCGTGTCCCCTGCATCGGCAGGCGGACTCTCAACCACTGCGCCACCAGGGAAGCCCAAGCCCAGCTTTTATTAAACTGGGTTTATACGTCATTTAATTGGTCATCTTGACATACCTCTTCCAGACTCTGCTTGAGCAAAGACAAAATGAGTTGAGTGTTCTCTTCTGCCGCAAATGCCGAGCTTGAGTGTTTTTTTTTTGTTGTTGTTGCTTCAACTTTGTCTTTTTTTCATGTTGTCCCTGAATTTGTTAAGTTTGTCCCTTTTTCAGGGTTTTTTTTTTTTTTTTATCTACATCGATTATATCTAGTGTGGTTGATGTTCACCTCAGTCCAATTCAGAGTACTAAAGCAAATATCTACCGAGCACCTGGTCAACACAAAGCATGCTGGTGCTATTTTCTAGAGCTTCAACACAGAGTCTTTAGAGCTGCAGCATTCACCACAGTAGCCATTACCCCTATGTGGCTATTGAAATTTAAATTAATTAAAATTAAATGAAATAGAAATTTCAGCTCCTCAGTTGTACTAGCCATATTTCAAGTGCTTCACAGCCACATGTGGGTAGTGCCTACCATATTAGACAGCACAGACATAGAACGCTTCCATCCCTGTGGAAAGGACAGTGTTGTTATAGAGATTATAAGCGTAGCCTCTGGAGACAAACTGCCTGGGTTCAAAAACCTGGCTTTGCCTCTTGTTAGCAAGTAAATTCATCTTTCTAAGTCTCAGTTTCTTCATCTGTAAAACAAAGCTAATAATAGTAGCTACCTAACAGGGTATTTGTGAGGATTGAAATGAGATGAGGTATTTAGAGACTTAGCACAGCGCCTGGCTCATAGCAGGCCACCAGAGGAGGACCTGGGGGAAAGGGAGGTTGCAAATAACAGAATGTTCAAATAGAGTCTGAATTCGGTGTCTGAAATACAATAGAACATAATTTCCCTTTTAATTAAAAATCTGGAGGTAGGCAATCCAGGATTGGCATGGCATGTCCCAGTGGGCAGGATGAGGTACGCATCCACTGTCTCTTTAGGTTCCCAGAATTTTCCTACTGACATTTTCACTAGTGTCCTGTTGGCCTGAATTTAGTCACATGGCCACATCTAACTGCAAGGGAAGCTGGGGAACAATTTTTTTTCTGGGTGACTGTGTTTCTAGCTAAAATTTTTATTACTGATAGAGGAAGGGGGAAATGGATATTGGAGGAAACTAGCAGTCTCTGATACTAAGAGAGACAAGACTGAAGCCAGAGTACAGAGGTCTTTAATGCAATCTAAGGAGTTTTTTATTGCTTGGTCTCTGTGGAGCTATTGATATTCTCAGTGTAGGGCGTTAATACAATTAAAGGCTGTTCATGGTAATGGACTCTGACTTGGTTCCTCAAACCAGAAATACTCACCTTAGCAATACTCAGATAATTTCAAGAACAGTTCCTTTCAATTAAAAAAATTTCCCCCTTAATCTTCCAACATTCTTTCCCACTCTCCCTCCTTTTTAAGTAAGGGGAAAGGTAGCCTGAGGGGAGGAAATGTGAGAAGGCAGCCCTTCCATCTGACAGCTCTCCTTTTAAACTTCCTCCAGTGTATCACTGGCCCTGTCATAAAGGGCTGAGAGTGGAAATCAGTTCTTCACATGGGGTGGGGAGTGCTATCTTTTTGTTATCAAGATAGTGTGCTCTCTCTCTCTCTGAGCACTTGTGCTTACCTCAGACACTGCATTGTTGATGGTGTGCCCCGCTAGATTCTAAGCAGCTTGAGGAGAGAGTGCAGGTCTTACTTGAGTCCGTATCCTCTGCAATTAACACAGTACCTAGGGCAAGGCATATATAGGGTTATGGAACGTCTAGGTAAATGCTGAGCCCATGAATGCTGTGCAGATTGCACTAACCTTAAGGCAGGTGCACTCGAGCT
Source organism: Grampus griseus (assembly GCF_964374135.1). Lineage (NCBI taxonomy): Eukaryota > Metazoa > Chordata > Mammalia > Artiodactyla > Delphinidae > Grampus > Grampus griseus. The sequence continues at coordinate 129,448,231 of NC_139017.1, forward strand.
GAAATCCTCATACTGTTGATTACTGCTGAGTTTGTGCTGAAAGCATTTTATGCAAAGGCTGAGAGAAAGACTTGAAAGGTGGAGACAGTTGTGGCCACCTGGAATGTGATTCTGCTCAGAGTACGTTGGACTGTGTAACAATCAGAGAGGTCAAATAGTTTGTGTTAAATCCTGGAGAGGTCCTCTCTTTTCTTACTTTGCCTTTGTCTTTCTAGGCACTGGTTTACTAAGACGATAAAAAATATACTGAATTTGTGTGCTTATAAAATATGTCCTTAGGTAAGCCCCTCCAGTGAGATTTTTAAATCAATGAATGTTTACTGTGTCTGTGTAAAGCATTATGGTAGGCGCCAGAAGGAATAAAAATAGATAAATAAAAGAACGAATCCTAGCTTTCAAGGAATTTACAATCAACAAACACTGTGCTAGGTTGTAGGAATCTAAATATGATTGACTAGGCTCCTACCCACAAGGGGATTACAATATGGTATGAAAAGCAGACAGATAAGCAGATGATGACATGTACTGTGATCTAGTGTTTGAACCTTTCTCAGGGCCAAATGTACATGTTTTGGTTAAAAATTTAAAGAAATTGTCCATTTGAGATTTTGTGAAATCTGCAGACACATTCTAGTTAACTAGTATGTAAAATGTTTTCGGAGAATCGGGTATATTTTAGGAGTGGCAGGGATATGATATGCAACCAGGAGAGAGAGAGAGAGGGAGGAGGAAAGAAAAGAGGGTTGATCATTTTGAGGTGACATTAAATTATCTTTTGACACCAGCTGTATCTTTTTTATAACAGAAAATGGAAATAACTCTGTCCTTGACCTTCAAAAAGAAATTGACTTACCTAGCTTAACTATTCAAACAAACAACTGTGTACTCTCTTCAATTCCTATGATGATTTTGATTTACTGTAAATGATTGAATTTAATGAACTAAATTATGCTATTTAAATGCATTTTGTGAATGGTATTGTAGTTTGTTACAAAGCATTATGTCTATGCTAAATTGTGCTGTAAATGATATGGTATGGAACATATGTGCTGTATTCATAATTTAACTGTTGCTATGGAGTGCCTTCTTAGATAGGACATACTGAAAAAGGAGCCTTTATTTACCTGGTGAAATGAAGGTGATATCTCAGCAAATCACTAGGTCTTACTGACCTTGGCAGAATTACAGTGCTAATATTTTCACATGGATGAACTGTTCTTGAACAATTTCTCTAATGTATATGGCAGAAATAGGCTTTCCATTAAAACTGCATGTATATGGTATATCTTCCCTTTCCATTTTTTTTCCCCTTCAACAAACGTTTACTGCAGTCATAGCAAGGATAATTCCACCACCATTAAGGTTCATGTTTTCTCCTGGCTTCTCAAATGGTAGAGACAATTGAAATCAAGTTTGTCCTGGGCTTCCCTGGTGGCGCAGTGGTTGGGAGTCCGCCTGCTGATGCGGGGGACGCGGGTTTGTGCCCCGGTCCGGGGGGTCCCGCGTGCCGCGGAGCGGCTGGGCCCGTGGACGGTGGCCGCTGGACCTGTGCGTCTGGAGCCTGTGGTCCGCAGCGGGAGGGGCCGCAGCAGTGAGAGGCCCGCGTACTGCAAAAAAAAAAAAAAAAAAAGTTTGTCCTGCAGTTATGCTGGTGCTCTATGAAAGGACTTGCAGTAGATAACACCCTGCTCTTCTTTCCGAGTAATTTGAGAGATTTTGTAAAGAGAGTAAATGCTGAGGCCAAAATAGCGTCTTTATTACTGATACAGGCTATGTTGGCTTAGTGTGAGAGCCAAATAGGCTTTCTAGCAAAATCCTGACATTAGGTATACTTACCCACTAGGTCCTGGGCTTTCTTACATGGAAGGACGGCATAGGTAAGATTTTTAACGTGGAAAAGCAAAGAGTTTGTGCTTACTTTGGATAGGCTCATCTCAAGAGAAAGAAGAGTTAAGCCAATGTGAGCATTCTTTATAAAGTTTATCAGTTAGGTTCAAATGAGGAAAGGGAAGAGACAGGGCTTAGCTGTCTTTATAGGAAGGAAACATTAGGCATAAGAAAAAAACCATTCCTCAATAACAAGAGGACTTTTTTAAAAAAGGAATTAGTTTAAAAGTTTATTGCTAAAGAGAAATCCATAGGATTTGTTGCACATTTATGATGATTATTGCATTTTTTCCCCTCTGAAGGATATTTTCATTATAGTAATACTTCTGTTACTTGCTAGATGAAGAGACAGCTGCTTGGGGCAGCCCCAATTATAAGTTCAGGAAAAATTGCTTGAAATTCAAGTGATCATTCTCAGTAGTTCAATGCTGGCCATTATATTACATTGACATAGCACAAGACTAAAAGTAAGGAGACTGGTTCTCAGAGAAGTTTCATGATCATTAGCTCTGTCTTAGCTCAAGTTGCCATAACAAAATGCCATAGACCGGGTGGCTTAACCGACAGACATTTCTTTTCTCACAGTTCGAGAGCCTAGATGTCTGAGATTAGAGTTTCAGCAAGGTTGGTTTCTGGACAGGACTTCCTTCCTGGCTTGTGGGTAGTGGCCTTCTTGCCATGTGCTCACATGACCTCTTGTTTGTTTGCACTCAGAGTGAGTGAACTCTCTAGTGTCTCTTCTTATAAGGACACTAATCCTATCATGTCTGGGAACCCACCCTTATGACCTCATTTAACTTTAATTACCTCCTTTTGGCCCTATCTCTAAATACAGTCACACTGGTGTTAGGGTTTCAACATATGAATTGGTGGGGGGGACACAATTCAGTCCATAGCAGGCTCATTGTGTGACCAGGCAAGTGATTTCTGTCTCATTTCCCCTTCCTATGCATGAAAGTTAATGCCTTATGTTAGCTCATAAGGTTACCAGTACATCAAGTGAAACCATGGACATTAATACATTGAAATGTTTAAAGTGCCATACATATGTCATTATTTTTATTCATTTCTGAATCTAATAGTTACTGGTGGTAGGGTTTTCTTGATATTTGACCATCCTTAGTTCTTTTTCTCTTACCTGAATATTTCTAGATGGCAGATAGGAAAGTTGAATTATGTCTGATTGTGGTCTCACTCCCTTAAGAAAACATCTTCTAGAGGCAGAAAACAGCATGAAGTGGGCATTGCCCAACAAGAAATGTTGATTTTTCCATTATGACTTCAAATTTTCAGCAACTAGATTTCACAACCAACCAATCCTCTGGTAACAAATAAGAATTCAGTTTTATTTTGATTTTGTTTTTCAAGTACAGTTTTTTTGTACTTGAAGCATAAAAGGTTAAGAGAAAAATGGGCCTATCTCTAATCAGACTGCAAAAGACTATAATGTTGGCACTAGACAGAGAATATTAAGCTGGTGGGAGAGTTTTTTCAGTTAATGAGATTGAATTTTTCAACTCAGAGTTAGGTGTATGAAAATGACTAGATAGTCAGTTTTGATGAGTTGCTGTAAGAAAAGAATTAGTTTTAGTCATTTTTCTGTGCTGTATTTGGCATTTTTCTCAGAGTGATTCATTTAACGTGTCTCTTGGTAATATTCTCTGTGTATTTATTTTAGAAGTAGCAGTAAATGATACAACTAATATTCTAAAATATTGTAATGGATATGAACTTGGAGTTCATCTATTTGCTCTTTCTTAGGATTATAGTACAAATTGCTGCTTTGGGAGCAGGGACAATATAATTCTTATCAGAAATATAAAACAGGTAATACAATCTTCTTTAAAATAATTAATTAATTAATTAATTATTTTGGCCATGCCTCGCAGCTTATGGGATTTTAGTTCCCCGACCATGTATTGAACCTGGGCCCCAGCAGTGAAAGCACTGAGTCCTAACCACTGGAACACCAGGAATGAGACCTTTCTTCGTGATTGGCTACCATGAATGGCTATAGGTGGGGCACACAGTTGGTTAATGACTGTAGGATTTCCCATATCAGGAACATGAAATTATAATGTTAGAGATTTTACATTTTTCTGAATGCCAGAAGCATAGAATTTTGGCTGGTTATTCTAGCAAGGTGCCGGGCTGATATACAGCTAGAATCAGAGACTTGGAGAATCAAAATCTATATATAAAGTAAAGTGAACTCTTAAGGCATGTCTTTAGAACCCCCAGACCACACTTGCAGATAACAAAACAAAAACCAAGGACTATTAAGTGATTTGTTCAAAGTCACCCAACAAGTTAGTAATTGAGCCAGATACCCTAGGTATTCTTCCAGTACAGTATTTCCTATATGCAAGAAAGGGACAGGTATTACAATCATCCTATAGAGAAATTAAGGGAAAGGAAGTTCCTTGTGTGACCACCAAAGCTTTTAAGATCATAGAATTAGATCATCTGAATGTTTAGGGATACTTAAAGATTAGATTTTTAAATATTGTCTAATTAAATCTCCTATACAACACTTGAATCCAATCTACAAAATCCCTGGCAAATGGTCATTCAATGTTTGCACACCTAGAGTGATGGGAAATTGATCTTTGTTTAGCTCAGATTGTTAGAAAGTTTAGTCTTATATTGGGGCCTAATGTGTCTTCCTGCAACTTCAAGTCATAGGTTTTAGTTCTGCTTTCCGGTGGTTCAAAAATCATAGTTAGCCACGGGACTATATTATCCTATACCCTCTTTCATGTGTATTACTCTTGTCTTTGTGTACTTTCAACATTCTGTGTTTTAGTAGGACATACTGAAATGTCCACTGAATCAGTCAAATCTATAAATATGCCTCTTTGATAAGAATTTCAAGTTCATTGTATAAAACAGGCCTGAAAAATTTCCAGAAGTGTTAAGGAAAGGGAAGCTAGAGTCTATTATAATTCCTTTAGGCAAATTGTTTGATTTCCTTGAGGTATTTGCAAATGCTGGTTCTCATGTGGGTCTCATTATGACTAATATAATCTATTTGACCAGCTTGATTCAACCCATTTTCTAAAACTCATTGATTTGTTATCTCTATATATCTTTGTGATACTGACATTTTCCAGTGTCCATGGCTAGTACTCAGTAAATTATGTAAGGTATTCCCTTCCATCCAGATCTGCAAATAATACTAACAGTTTAGTTCTGTGTACCTGTGTTAAGCAAATTTGATATATAACAATCAGATTTAGATACAAAATTTCAGAAGATGATTAATTCATTCAAAGACTTCTTTTAAATAACTAGTTCCCCAAATGCCCTTTAAGTTTAATTAGATTGGAAAAAAGTTGTGTTTAGACCTAAGATCTCTGGAATATTTCAAGTACATAAAGCAAGATATAGACATTTGAAAACTGCGTAAGGGAGAATAGAATTATGGAAATAGATTTGTGGATGAACAAAAAGAGGTGAAATTCAACACAAAAGGCTATCTGAATATCCTGCATTTGGTGGGTTACAGACATGCTCCAAGCTGTTTGAGAGTGAGTGGGGCTTGTGGCTCAGCCTAAGAAGGTGAACTATTATCTTAAACAATCAAGTGTTCACAGACTCATAGAAAAGACAGGTCAGGTGTATGCCGGAATTTACAAGGATTATCCAGGACAGAACCTGAATTAAAAACTTTAAGAAAATTCATTTTTTGTTTTTAATCTATTCCAATGTCAGGAATTTTTTCTCCTTGCAGTCTAACCTAAGCCTCTAGCTTGATTCTCATGAAAGAAAAAGTTACAAGTAGTTATCACCTCTTTGTAAGGACCCTCCATGTACACGAGCTCCGTTTCTCTCTGGATTATGAAGACCCGAGCTTGCCACTAAGTTCATGGTGATTTTGTTAGGACCTGTTAAGTGGGAAGATTCTCTTACTGATCTTATGCCCTCTTTTATCCAAGTGAGTAAAAGCCAACTGAGGGATGGTAGTGCTCCCCAGCACTTATTTGTCTGGTTCAGGCTCTTGCCTCTGTACTTGTGGGGGCCCAATTTGGTATTTTATGTATTATTTTGGGGTATAAGACTAGGTAACCTTATAATGACAATAAGGATAGGAAACATCTCTTTATAAAGTCAAAAAGTAAAGAATAGAATTCAATATAAAGCTTCTGAAATCTCTCTCATACTTAGTGGCAAAATTGACTGTTTACATTAGGTTAAAATTTATTCGTAGAAAATGTTATGGGCCAATGTCTTAGGAGCCAAGCACAAGTCTGACTTTGGATCAGGTCTGAACCAATAAATCTTGCGGTATTTTTTTGCTGAAAACATTTAAAATGTATCTAAAATGCATTTTAAAGTCAGTTTGCTTTAGGCTACTTGATTTATGATGCCTTGGTGTAGCTTCATGTTTCTTCAGTATATGACTTTCATCAACATTGGAGATTTTGGGGCCATTATTTCTTCAAATAGTTTTTCTCTTCCCTTCCTTTCTCTCTTTTCCTTCTGGGATTCCAATTAGTCACATATTAAGCTGCTTGAAGGTGTCCCACAGCTCACTGGTGCTCTGTTCATTTTTTTTTTTCCAGTGTCAAACTACCGTTAATCCTATCCAGTGTATTTTTCATCTTCGACATTGTGCTTTTCACTCTTAGAAGTTTGATTTAGGTCATTTTTATATCTTTGATGTCTCTCCTTAACCATGCTTATGCTTTCCTTTTTCTTCTGGAACATATAGAGTGTATTTATAATAGCTGTTTTAATGTTCTTTTCTTGTAATTTCTAATCTGTTTGATTTCTGGGTCTGTTTCTATTGATTGATTTTTCTCCTCATTATGGGGCATATTTTCCTGCTTCTCGTGTGACTTCGTGAATTTGGGTGCTAGACATTGTGAATTTTATGTTGTTTAGTGCTGGATTCTTTTATGTTCCTATAAATATTTTTAAGCTTTGTTCCAGGGCATTCAAAAAACTTGGAAATAGGTTGATCCTTTTGAGATTTACTTTTAAACTTTGTTAGGGAGGACTAGAGCAACTTTTAGTCTAGGGCTAACTTGCCTACTACTGAGACATTATCCTTCTGAGTTTTTTACCTGTTGCTTTATATATTATGAGGGTGTTTTTGTTTTGTTTTGTTTTTAGCCCTGGCTGTTGGGAATGTGAACTATTCCCAGCCCTGTGTGAGCTCAGAAAATTGTTCCGTCTGCTTCTTTCCCATGGTTCATTTTCCAACCTTGGGTAGTTTCCTTGTATGTGTGTGCCTATCAACACTCAACATGAGACTCTGTAGATCTTCAGAGCTCTTTTTTGGTGCTCTGGTGCCGTCTCCTCCATGGTACTCTTCCTGTGATTCTATACACCTGGCTTCCCCACATTTTCAACTCTGTCTCTCAGCTTAGGGAGACCACCTCATTTATTTTGCCTTCTCTTCCTTGCCTGTTGTCCCATGTCTGAAAACTATTATTTCATATATTTGTCTATTTTTTTAGTTACTCCATCATAGCCAGAGGTGGCATCCTAAAAGTCAGTATATTTTAGGACTCTTAAGTGAGAAGAATGCTTTTTGGGGCTTCCCTCGAGGCACAGTGGTTAAGAATCCGCCTGCCAAGGCAGGGGACACGGGTTCGAGCCCTGGTCTGGGAAGATCCCACGTGCTGCGGAGCAGCTAAGCCCATGCGCCACAACTACTGAGCCTGCACTCTAGAGCTCACGAGCCACAACTACTGAAGCCTGTGCACCTAGAGCCCGTGCTCCGCAACAGACGCCACCGCAATGAGAAGCCCATGTACTGCAACGAAGAGTAGCCCCTGTTCGCCGCAACTAAAGAAAGCCCGCGCGCAGCAGCAAAGACCCAATGCAGCCAAAAATAAATAAATAAAAATAAAATAAATTTATATATATATATAAAAAAAGAATGCTTTCCAACTTTTTATTCTATACCCTAAAAATGTCCAATACACAGTATTTAAAGGCATTTATACAAACAACTGAAATCTTTCTTTGGGGAAATTAAAACAACAAAACTTGATTGCATATCATGATTTCATACTTTGCAGATGTTAATATTTAATCATATATAGAGTCATTTAGCTTAAGTGCATTAATGTAACTCATTTAAAAGAGGCCAGTAATTGTCCTATTAACTCCCAGCCTGGATGTTATCTGCTCTGCCCTGCTAGTAAGGCCAGAGGGGGACTCTTCTCTATTGGCACCCACAGAGATTGCTCTGATCTGTTGAAAATCCTGTTAAAATCTAATTACTTAGGAGAATCAGCCAGGGAATATCTAATGAGCTTGAGGAAACCCACTAGAAGAAATTCTGTGTTACTAACGAATGAAATGTCTTCTGTCTTTCAATTATACTGGTACCATATGAACATAATTGCTGCCTTATAAAATGTGACTTTTGTTTGTTGTTTTTTAATTGTATGTCATGAATTTTTTGAGATGTGAAAATAACTTAATTTCCCGTGGAGGACAAATGATGGTTTAAAGCTTAAATAGGCATACTTTATTTCCTCACAAATATTTGATAACTTGTTATCAAATGCTTAAAAATGTACATGAATTAGTGAAACCCACCACACAGGTGTGAAAATTTTGACTATTTAAAAAACTTGAGTTTTTAGCTGAGAATGAAAAATGTGTTCATCAGGAGACTTTGGAAAGGATTATTCTCTGCAATCATCTTAAAAATATTGCCCAAAGAAGTTGATTTATTAAAAATGAAAATTTGTTTGTCTCACTTATTTTGTAAATGTATCTTTGAGACTCTTAGTGTGGTTTACATTTCCTTCTCTAATAATTAGCAATATCTTTTTTTTCACATCCAATTTAACTTTGTATTTCAACTTTGCTGACTTTCCACTTCTCTATATTTAGGACTTTTTTCTTAACATTGGATGGTTGTTTAAGACTATGGGCTTTGTAGTCAGATAGACCTGAGGTATTCAAATACTAATTCTTCTACTGAGAATGAATTTCTTAACCTTCTGAGTCTCAGTTTCATTTCTATACAATGGGAACACTAATTAATATATTAAAGTTGTGAATATTTTATGAAGTAAAGCATGTAAAGTGCTTAGCATGGTATCATTCATGTTGTAACTGCTCAAGAGATGGTAGTTATTATTTTTGAAAACTAATTAAAATTTGGTATATGAAAGAATTGTGATATCTAAGATTCATTAAAAACTAATGTAGGGTGAATTTCTATTATCCTAATGTATTTCTATCACCATGCTCGTATTAAATTTGTTGAAAAAATTAAAAAGGGCCTATTTTTAGTAGCATGTCGGTGAACTTCATTCCAAAGTTTATCAAGTTTTTAGCCAATGTGTCATTTTATAACATGGATTGATTTCGGCAGATGACATCAGAAACAAAATGTGGTTTGGTGATACATTACTTAGAAAAATACCTGTCTTAGTGATAAATTATTATTGGAATATTATATGATTTTAATGATTGAGGAGAAAAAAAGACTATTACGTATTATTTCAACAATTAACAATGTAGCTATTATTTAAAATTATTATCTGGCCTATAGAACTCTGGCAGTTGAAATACTTAAATTGACAGTGCTTTTATTTTCAATCACTTGATAACATGCTAGAATTCAATTTTCTATTTTGCCTAAAATATAGATTAAAACATTGTTTAATCAGACTATTTGGAAATTAATATACAAGTAGCCTTATAAAATGATTCTTGTGTTTTATAACTGGGCAAGGAGGTAGAATTATTATAATAATGTTTTCACTTAGAATATGCTCTTTTATATTTAAAATTCCTTTCTTGTATAATTCATTAATTCTTATAACAATTTTATGTAGTAGCCATATAGTACTGTATTGTAAGCAATAAAAGGAAACAGAGAATTTTTGTATACATGTAGCTCTGATTATATATATATATATATATATATATATTTTTTTTTTTTTTTTGCGGTACATGGGCCTCTCACTGTTGCGGCCTCTCCCGTTGCGGAGCACAGGCTCCGTACACGCAGGCTCAGCGGCCATGGCTCACGGGCCCAGCCACTCCGCGGCATGTGGGATCTTCCCGGACCAGGGCACGAACCCGTGTCCGCTGCATCGGCAGGCGGACTGTCAACCACTGCACCACCAGGGAAGCCCTGATTATATTTATAGTATAAAAAATACACATACAAAGTATAATATACAAACTAGGATGTTTCAATAAAAGAATATTTAAAATAATTTGCTAACATTTGTGAATTTAATACTTTACATAGATTTGATCTTCTTGAAAAAATCTGAGAGATAATGAATGGTGTTATTTGGTGGGGGAAGAAGTTAGAATTGAATGTATGGTAATTCACACTATTTGTTAAAAAGTTTATATGTAATCAATAAGTATGGCAAATTTATTTTATCTGTCATGAATTATTATGCTATAATCAAAGACCAAACACCAGCTACTTTGTTCATTTAACAACTATTTATTGAGGGCTTATTATTTGCTGTAATGGGAATGTAATGTTGAACAAGACAGTCAGGGAAGAAGAATTAGCAGATTCATTATTAAAGCTAATATTTTGCCACAATGTCAGTTCATGAAACTGTTCACTCAGCTGAAGTCCCTGACAGAAAGTGCTTTGGTTGTTGATCTTAGCATATGAAACTACCTGCTAAGCCTGGCTTTGCTGGGGAATTCATATACATATAATTAAGTTAGCACCTCTTCATTAATCAGTTTCCGTTGATAACAGAAACAAATACTTCACTGACAAATAGAAGTAAAAATAAAAAAGAGGTAGTCTTACATCTTACTTTTGGTCTTTCCAAGGTTAAACTCTCTGTTTGGAAAACTTCAAATGTCTAAATCTCTGTAAAGCCTGTCACATTGCTCCCCCACTATGCCCATTTCCCATCCTGTCCACTCCCCCCAAGGACACACACTTCCGCAACTTTGCCTGGCATATAGTAGGCACTCAGTAAGTGCTATTGAATTAGTGTAATTAATAATTCTTTTATTCCATTAGGTTATATTTCTAGTTCTGTTGTTGATTCCCTGTGATAATTTGGCATAAAGCCAAGTCACAGGACCCCTTAATTTTCCTGAATAAAAATGAGTGCTACATTTTCCAAAAACCTGATTAAAATATACTGAGGACTGTGAGATATTAGTTGGAGCTGTATGAAATTGTGATATTTGACCATTTTTTTGACATACAAAAATAAATTTTTTTCTAAGATGTTTTAACGTGACCAAAAATGTAATATAATTATCACAATAATCACGACTCTAAATATGTTAGTCACATCATTGCTTATAGTTTCCTTTCTACCTTTCTATCTATTTCACCTTGATTGCTAATTTTGGCCTTGCTTTCTTCACTGAATGGTATTTTATTACCAAAAAATTAATTGCGTAATATACCTGTCACTCCAAATAGTAAATTATATATTTTTTAATGTTAATGCTCCTAGAGTCCAATAGGCTAGGTCTAGCAAGCAGTATTATTTGACTTCTTTAAGGACTTTTAGGTAGGGGATAGTGGGTAGTGTTTAAATTCTAAATTTTGCTATAGTTTAAAAAAAATCAGTTCATTTCAGTATTAGAAAGTACATATAAAACTAATTTTTATTGTTTCTAACAAACTGGAAGATTTTATTTGTCTATGATTTGAAAATTATTACTGTGTTTACTCTGAAAACTAAAATTTTAAGCCCTGGTCAACTGATTTCTTATTTATTCTGATAATACTGTGAAAAACCTTATAATTTTCACAAAATATAGTTATGACAAAATGATATTCACCAGAAATTATTATTCTGTCTCTGAAGCAAGGCCATAGATGATCCTTCTTTTCTTTTTTAAATAGAAAGTAACCCCACTGTATGAGCTAAAGCTCCCCTAAGGTAAAGCCCGCACTGCTGTGTGTTTCACATCATTTAAGGAAAGGAAACATAATTTAATTTGCTCAACACAGGGTATCTGGAAAGATGGCTGGAGAAGAGAGATGTAACCTTGCTATTTATGCAAATGTCAGGAAGCCGTTATAACTACTTATCCGTTAATCCAGGAGCCCTGAGCAAGTAACTCAAATGAGTAGTCCCCAAATCCAGGGCCTATGACAAGGTTTTCACTGGCTAGCAGCAAAAAAAAAGAAAGACAATATAAATTTTCCATAAAGCTAAATTTATTGAATTGAAAGAACTATTTATATTCACACATATATGTAAAATTTATATATATATATACATACATATATATGTGTATGTATTACATATATATATATGTATATATATATCAATATATATAGCCTATCTTTTCTTTGTAAGGAAAAAGGTTTTTAGAGTAGTTTTAGGTTCACAGCAAAATTCAGGAGGTACAGAGATTTCTGATATGATCCCTGCACCCCCAACATGCAGAACTTCCCCCATTATCAACATCCCCCACCAGACTGATACATTTGTTACAACTGATAAACCTACATTTATACATCATTTTCACCCAAAGTCCATAGTTCACATCAGGGTTCACTCTTGGTCTTGTGCATTCTATGGGTTTGGACAAATGTATACTGACATGTATTCACCATTATAGTATCATGCAGAGTAGTTTCAACTGCCCTAAAAATCCTCTGTGCCCCACTTATTCATCCCTTTTCCTCCCACCTCGCAACCACTAATCTTTTTACTGTCCCTGTAGTTTTACCTTTTCCAGAATGTGCATATAGTTGGAATCATATGGTAGGCAGCCTTTTCAGACTGGCTTCTTTTACTTTGTAATATCCATTTCAGTTTCCTCCATGTAATATAGCCTATCTTCTGTGAATTTATAGTAAATGATTTGTTCAGTGTTCCTATTTGCCAAAATAAACAGTTAGTCATCCTATGTGACTTTCCTGAATATTTTTTGAAATGTCCTTGAAATCGAAAAATCTTGGGGGACTTCCCCAGTGGTCAGGTGGTTAAGACTCCACGCTTCCAATGCAGGGGGCACTCGATCCCTGGTCGGGGCACTAAGATCCCACATGCCATGCAGCGTGGCCAAAAAATAAGTAAATAAAATAAAACAGAGACATATTTTTTTAAAACTCTTGGAAACACCTACTTTATATATCTGTTTTCTCACCTGTTGAATGGAAGTAATGATTCTTATAGGATTAGCATGAAGAATAAACGAGATGCATAGGTGGAAGTGCTTGGGATAGCACTTGACACTCTATGGCTGCTTCTGATTTTAGTCCAATCTGAAGCTCTGGTGTAGGGCCCAAGATTTCATCCAGTTTTCCTTTGAGGAGATTGAAGATAGTAAGCTCAGATTGAGACATTCCTTGGCACATAGTAGATGCCAAATAAGTATTTTTTGAGCCTAAGGGTTAATAAAGTAGAAGGGTTTTGTAGGTAATTGGGCATGAGTGTCAGGAGTTCTAGAATGAGTTCTAGACAGGAAATCTTTTGTATGTAGATGGTAACTGAAGTCAGTAAAGTATGAAGACAAGAGGACCTGGGACATACCATAATGATTTTAAAGCCCGTGAAGTTGTGTTGCCTCTGCAGCATATATGGAAAGGAAGCACAAAGGTCAAGACATCTTACAACATGGGACATGTTATTTGTTCCATGTCCTTCTTAATTTTGTAGGCTTTCCATCCTAGTTGAAAGTGTGAAAGTCTTTGGACTCTGCTTGTTGAATCTTTAATTCCAGAGCTGGAACCTCTTTTCCTGTGAGGCCTTAGCCATGCTGGGTGCTGTTGGCACTAAATATAATCCTTTAGGGTGAAAAAAATATGTCAGAAGTAAAAGATTATTTAGGGTCCTTTAAGTCAAGTTGGGTTATTTCCTGATAATAAGTGTATTCTCTGGAGAATGGTCCACCCTATTAGAGAAGCATGCCTTCTTTGAAAGATCACGCAGCTTGAGAAGAGATGTACTTGGAAAGGTAAGGAAGAAAGGAGACCCTAGCCTAGCCAGCCAGAACGAATGAAGCCAGGCTGGCAATCAATGGCATGACAGATGTTGCAGCCAGATCACTCTCACACCCAACAGAGATGTATGCTTTTCTTACTCGTATGGAAAAGGGCAGCCAGAAAGACTTTGTGCAGCCTGGCCTTTGTTACCAGCTGTCTGGCTGTTGGTAGGACTTGTCTCTGTTTATAGTACCCTCCCTATTTCATCCCAAGGGATACATTTACTCCGTAAACCCTATTCTCATGTGCTTGGTCAGTCTGTCCACCAGAGTAGGTCTAAAGTTTCCTTGGCTTGATTTTAATTCCTGAACTTTTTGTTATTGAGAGTGGGCCTCAGCTAAGCTGTGATGTTGGCAAAGTTCATTGTCCACAACTCTAGGATTTTTTTCTGTGCCCTTTCTGCCAGGCTCCTGAGGTGTTCTCCCTTTCAAGAGACTATAGTTCCTGCCTTAAGGGAGATCAGAGAGACAGTGTGACAAAACAACAAACTATGGTATTTATGGTGAATGCAACTTCTTTAGACCCTTAACAAACTTTTATCTGTATTGATACCCACCCTTTTCTTCTAGCTTAAATGTAAGAGATATCCAACCTTAAATCTAAGGCTAATTTCTCTATTTGTGCTCTGGATCTCATTTCCTCCTCCTAGCTAAGGTTCTTTACTTTTCAGTGATGCCCCCCTTCTCCTGTACTTTGGTTCTCTTCCTCTCTTAGAATATCTGAGTTGTAACTTTGGTTTTGCCACCTGTTTACTGTGTGAACTTGGACAAGTACTTTCACCTCTCTAGGCCATAATTTTCTCATCTGTAGAATGAAAGAGTTGGACTAGATGATCTCTAAACTTTTTGTCTCTGATTTTCTTATCTAAATGTATAAATTTACAAGGCTAGGGTTTATCTTTGTATTCTCACATATTGATCTATCTGACTTGGTGATAAATTACTATTGGAATATTATACATTAATGATTGAGGAGAAAAAGACTATGGCATATTATTTCAACAATTAACAATGTAACTATTATTTAAAGTCATTGTCTGAGTTGGAGGAAAAATTTCCTGGCCTATAGAATTCAAGAAATATTTGAATTGACAATAGCTCTGAGGTGCTCACAACTTTAATATTGTTCTACTTTCTCTCTTAGAAAGCAAAATGATTTTTTTTTAAAAACTGACACTTTATTTATTAAAAATTTGGCTTGTGGAATCCTAGTTCCCCAACCAGGGATCGAACTGGGGCCCCCTGCAGTGGAAGTGCAGAGTCCTAACCACTGGACAACCAGGGAATTCCCAAAATGATTTCATAACTCAGTTTACACAGTTATATATCTATATATATATAAGAATATATTAGGGCTTCCTTGGTGGCGCAGTGGTTGAGAGTCTGCCTGCCAATGCAGGGGACACGGGTTCGTGCCCCAGTCTGGGAAGATCCCACATGCCGCGGAGCGGCTGGGCCCGTGAGCCACGGCCGCTGAGCCTGCGCATCCGGAGCCTGTGCTCCGCAACGGGAGAGGCCACAACAGTGAGAGGCCCGCGTACCGCAAAAAAAAAAAAAAAAAAAGAATATATTATACACTTGTATATACACACATATAATAAGTATATATTATACACTTCTAGATTATAAGTGTATTATAATACACTAAGGTACTATTGAATTTTTTTTTTTTTACACATTTCCTCTTGTACTCTGTGTCAGTCAGAACTCTTCTTGTTGCAAGAAACTGAAACCTAATTCAAACCAACTTAAACAAAAGGATTTCCCAGGGGAGTAGTTAGCTTCAAGCCTAGATGGTTCTATGGACTCAAACAAGGTCAGTAGGTCTCTGTATTATCTGTTAATCAGGATAGGCTAAATGCTGTTATAAACAACCCCCAAATCTCAGTAGCTCAACACAATGGAAGTTTGTTTCTGTATGCATAACAGTTTAATGAGCATGTTCAGTGAATGGCCTTCCATATGATGATTAAGGGCCTCAAGCCCATTTCATCTTCTAGCCTGCTACTCCAAGGGCCTCAGAGTCCTCTGCTGGACACTTGACGTCTAGCCAACAGATAGATGTTGGGGTGGGAGTGGGGGACAGCCTGGAGGATCACTGTCATTGACCAGAGTTTAGTCATATAACTACAATTGTCTGCAAGGGAGACAGAAATACAGTTTCACTGTGTGACCAGAGGGAAGAGTGAGCACATAGCAGTCTCCTTTGTACTCTGTTTCCATCTCTTGGCTCTGTGTATCTCTCCTGTGTCATTCTTCACCAAGTTGTCTCCACATGGAGCAAAAATGGTTGCAGGCAACCACAGACTCAAATCCTCCTAATGTATCAACCTCGGTGGAAGAGACCATCTTCCCTGTCAGCTCCAGCAGAAAAACCCCATCTGTGGACCAACTGAGGCTAGTGGAATGGTTCATACTAGTTGGCTAGGCCTGGGTCATTTGCCCCTCCAGTATCATCTCTACCTAGACTGCATGAGTGGGTTACCCTGGAAAAGAGGGTTCTTGCTGCATAGGCAAGAACCAAGAGGTGTATACTACTTCCCTCTTAAGAACAGTGTTCATTTTAATTTTGTTAAAATGTTTTTTCAGTGCCTGTGTCTTGACAGTCTGTAAAATGCCTCCTCTTTCTTCTTCCTGCTCATTTCCCTCCTTGTCATTTACACTGATATGTGAATTTATTTATCTCACCAAACAGATGAGTACCGATGGGGACAATATATTTGACTGGATGTATGCCTAAGTCATTCTGAAAAATGTTCCCAGAGGTACTGTCTCCAAAACAAGTCTGTTTAGAATATTGTCTATGGAAAGAGAATAGTGTAAGGTCAATGCTTATTCCATAAAAATTAATCTTTAGAAGTAGAATTTTAGGCCCCTGATTGGAGAAGTTGCTTTGGGTTGAGTTGCTGCTCTGAAGCCTTCAAATCAGTCCACACGGGTGATTCTGTGTGGATGAAAGGCCAGTGAAGGAGGCTTCAGTGTCTGTGCACCAGCTGCACTGATGGACCCCATTGCTTGTATGGAGGAAGTTGACTTAAGGAGACTTATGGGATTTATGAGTAAGGGACCAGGTTCCTAATGCCCACACAGAGATAAGAAATTTGGCCAAGAAATCTATGAAAGGTAGTGAACCTAGAACTGATGCTTCTGAATAGAGCCTACAACTTAGTTCTTATACTCAAATGCTAGAAAAACTCTCTGTCCCAGATATGTGGAAAGAATCTTGGCATCTGTCTGGGAAATTAAAATCCCAAGCTTGTGCTATATGTATGTGTGAAGCCCAAATTTATTCTATCTGCGTGATATAGGATACATTATCCAAGAAATAGTCCAGGGCCATTGATAATATTGAGAGAAACATATTTGCAGAAACGAGGCTAGAAATACTGTGTATCTTCCATACTTTTACAACCAGGACACCTATGATGGCTATAGAATAAATAAATTCCGCTGAAATGGAATAGAAAAAAATTACAAACCATATAAAGAAAAAAGCTTCCATAAGGGAGAGTCAGCAGGTGCAACCAACAGAATTAGCACCCTAAGAACTAGAAATAATGGAATATTTTGAAAGAGATTATAAAATAAATGTTTATAATGATTTAAGAAATAAAAGGAAGACTAGAAGCCATTCTGAAGTAAGAGCATTGTATTAAAAATGAGCAGGTAACAAAATATGTACAAGATCTATATGAGGAAAACTACAAAATTCTAATGAAAGTAAAACTAATAAGTGAATTCAGCAAAGTTGTAGGATACAAAATCAGGACATCAAAATCAGTTGCCTTTCTGTACACTGACAATGAACAGTTGAAAAGGAAATTAAGAAAACAATTCCATGTATAATAGCATGGAAGAAACTTAAATGCATATTACCAAGTGAAAGAAACCAATCTGAATAATCATATTTACTGTATGCCTCCAACTATATGACATTCTGATAAAGGAAAAACTATGAAGACAGTAAAAGAAGGTTGCAGTGAAACTATTCTGTATAATACTATGATGGTGGATATATGTTATTATACAATAGTACAAATACATAGAATGTACAGCACCAAGTGTTGAACCCTAATGTAAACTTTGGACTCTGGGTGATAATGATGTGTCATTGTAGGTTCATTGATTGTAGCAAAGGTATTCCAAGAAAGAATATTACAGAACTTACAGAAATAAGAAACTGCATGGATGGTGTAGTAGCCACTATCATATTCACCATTGTTGTTTCCTTGCACATGGAAAGCTATACTTCTCAGCCCCCTTGTAATTGGGCTGCACCATGTAACTAGTTCTGGCCAATTGGCTCTGAGAGGAGTTCACTTTTAGGTTCCAAGTATCTAACTGCACATATAAGAAATGTCAGTGCTTGTTTCCTGCTTATTGACCAAGGAAGGCATTTATATGAGGTAGTGAGGCTTTCATCACCTGAGGGGATGCATCCTGCCTATCTTGTTCCTCCTTTCCATATTCTTGCCTTCTAGTCCCCTTGCAGCTTGGGATGGCCATGGGACTCATTTTGACCAATGAGACATAGGGGAATGCCTGATGTAGGGCTCTGGGGAAAGTTTTTCTTCTTAGGTAAAAGAGCTTTATGAGGAGAAAGCCTTTTATCCTCTTTTCTGCTTGAAACAGTGGTGTGATGATGTTGTGTTTGGAATGGGGACAACTTTATCTTATGACCAAGCATGAGAACCAAGGAGAGTGAAGAGCAGAAAAATAGAGTCTGTGTCCTTGGTATCACCATTGAGCTACTGCTCTTTCAACCCTGGTGCATCCAAATTCCAGATTTCTAGTTATGCAAGATAATTAAGGATCTTATTGCCTAAGTCACTGTTAATGGGGTATTCTGATACATTTCACACTGTTTTCAAGCATACATGTAATATTTCTAAAAATTGACGCATATTAAGCCAAAAGGAAGTTCAACATATTCTAAAGAACGAAAACCATATGGAACATGCTTTCTAGTTATAGCATAATATCAATATAATAATATAAGTATAATATATAATAAAAATGAATATCAAAAGTTTAAAAATTCTTATATTGTGGAATCTAAAAAACATTCTTCTAAATTCATAGATCTAAGAAGAAATTATGGTAGAAACTATGGAATATTTAGATAACAGTGAAAGAACTACACCATATCAAATCATAAAGCAGCAGATGTATACTCAGATGAAAATTTATAGCTTAAATTCATATATTAGCAAATAAAGAGATATTAAAAATTAATAAATTAGACACAGTAGAATAGTGCTTACCAGGGGCCAAGGGCAGGGGAAAATGAAGAGTTATTGTTTAACAGGTATAAAGTTTTTATTTGGGAAGATGCAAAAAGTCCTGGAGATGCATGGTGGTGATGGTTATACAACAATGTGAATGTGCTTAATGCCACTGAACTGTACACTTAAAAGTGGTTAAAATGGTAGATTTTGTGTTATGTATATTTTACCACAATAAAACATTTTCTTAAAAAATCAATAAAGAGTCAGTTCAAGAAGTTGGAATAAATCCCCCAAAAGCAGAAGGAAAAATGATGATAAGAAAGGAACGTAATTAAGTAATAAAAATTGAAATAAATCCACAAACTGAAAGAGGTAATCTGAAAGGGCAAACAACAGATTTATTAAGAGAAAAAAGATAACAGGAATGATGAAGGGAATGGCTCATTGAGTTAATCACTTTAGGGATGTCTAGTAAGGTAAGGACTGTCAGATGTCCCCTTGAATGAGCAACAAGCATGGAATGGCAAGGGCAGCCTCAGCAGAACAGTAAGGTCAGAAACTTCATTCACTAGTTTTTGAAATGAGTAAGTTGGGAAGAATTAGGAACATTCCTTCAAAACTTGATTGTGAAGGAAGGGAGACAGTATGAGAGAGTAAGTGAACAAGCGTGAAAGAATACTAGTGGAAGGGGAAATAAGAGCACTGGTACTCATAGTTGAGAGATTTTTCTCCAATTGTGTTCAGCAACCTTTGTGAAAGAAGGAATTGATGTAGAATAGTGTTTGGGGGTGCCTGCTCTGTCCATATTCCCTGCTTAGGTACAAGATGTAGCAGCCATATTTTAAAAAATGTGACTCAACCTTTTCTGGACACAGTTGATTAGCAGGGGTGGGGTGATCACTTATGCTCTCTCTCTTTCTCAAGATTTTGTCCCAAGAGACAGAGATTTTTGCCTACTGGTGGTAAGGGTGGACCTTTAAGACGTAGATTTGAGGCTGGCAGCACACAGGGTTTGGTACATCCAGAGGAAGCTTGTTGGGAGAAGATGGGGTGGGGGGCAGCCCCATCTTTGGGAGGTTGGGAGAAGCATGAAGTTGGAGGGAAGAGGAGAAGAGAGGAGAAGGCCAGGGAAGAGAAGGGAAGAGACGGGGGAAAATAGAAATAGCAGAGATGAGAAAGACCATATGAGCTCTAAGAAGAAAGTTTTGATTTATTTTTTTGAGCTTTCTTTCTAGCTCTTGTTTCAGTGAAGTCTGGCTCTATGAATATCTGGGTCAGAAAATTTGCCCCATATAAACACTATAATAAAGTATTTGTTAATTGAACTAGATTTAGTAAATGTCTATTCCTTGCAACAAAACAGCTTGAAAACTATGGTTGTATTATCTTAGGTGGTGGGAATAGCATGAATAAAGCCATAAAGGAGCTGGAATTAAAATCCAGTTGAACCAAGGAGAAATCATAATGGGAGTAGTAGCTAAAGGCAAAGAAAATTAAAGCAGTAGGAGTAAGCCACCACAAGTCCATGGTGGAAGAAAAGTGAGGTGGAATTGACACATTAACAACCAATCCACCTATCCAACTTTCTCAGTGTAACTTTCAGCAGGATGACTCTGGCTAAAGCTTGCCATGTCATCTACCTTCTTGTTACTAAACCAAACTTGAGTCCACTTACCCATGTGCAGGAAGGCCAATCTACTGATACCAGTTTGTGATGAAGGAAAGTGCAATGTTTATTACAAAGCCAAGCAAGGAGTATGGGTAGCTAATGCTCAAAAGGCCTGAACTCTGAACATTCTGATGGATTTCAGGGAAAGGTTTTTAAAGACAGGATGAGGAAGGGGGTTGCAGGGTGCCATGATCAGCTCATGGATATTCTTCTGATTGGTTGGTGGTGAGGTAATCGGGAGTCAACATCATCAACCTTCTTGTTCCAACTGGTCTGAGTTCTACATGCTTGTGGTCAGCATACAGTTAACTTCTTCTTCCTGGTGGGAGTTTCAGTATTTATAAAATAGGTCAAAGGATAAGGCTCAAAATCTCATCTACAGCCCTCCAGGAGGAGCTAAAAGTCCTTACTTTGTTTCATGGCTAAACTGTTATTATTTTGCCTTGCTTAACTCTTTTCCTTTGTTTCTGCATTTTCTCACTTCTCTGATTAAATTTATTCTTTGGAACTTTGGGAAGGCCTAGGAGACTAAAGTTTTATTTTTACAAACAAGAGGCAGGTGGAGGACATGGGGGGGGAATCTCTCCTGGGAAGTCTCCATAGGGTCCTGCTCAGTTACATTCTTACTAAATCAGTCTTTCCCTTTTTGTTTAAAAATAGTTGAATAAAATTTTTTGAAGTTACTTTACAGAAGACTGAAAGTAAATGTCAGCCCCATTTAACAGCAAGTTTAGAAGAGGGGATAGAGTAAGCTAAAGCTTTCAGCAGCAGGAAACGCTCTGAAACTCTTTCCTTTCTTACAGCATATCATGTTTTCCAAAGATGGTCATGGTAGTACATACCCCATTCCACATGTTCTTACCATATGATGATAACATTTTTTTCATTGAGAGGTGGGATCTGTGCACTGAAATTGCAGAAAAATTTGTATAACTGCCTTGATCAATAAAACGCAGCACAAGTGATGCTGCATTACTTCTGAGACTGGTCACAAAAGACAGTTTTTACTGTGCTCTCTCTCGGGGTTCTTGCTCTTGGAGCCCTAAAACCATGTTGTGAGGAAGCCCAGGCCACAAAGAGACACCATGTATGGGTGTTCTGGCCAATACCTTCAGCTGGACCCCCAGCCAACAGGCAACATCAACTAAGAGTAAACTTCAGATGATCCAAATTTCAAGTCTTCTAGCTGAAGCACAGAAATCATGGAGCAGTCTTCACTGTGCCCTGTCTAAATTTCTGACCCATAGAAGCTGTGAGAATTGATATATGATTATTGTTGTTTTAAGTCACCTAGCTTTGGGTAATTTTTTATGCAGCAATAGATAACTAATATACTACTTATATCATAAACCCAAATCATAAGGCTGGTGCTGACCAAGACAATGCCAAGCTTTCTTGAAAGAAATAAAGTTTTAAAAAAAATTATTATGCAATATTAAGTTTTAATGACATTCCTGTCTAGCTTTGTCTTTGGGGAATGAAAACATTGTTATTTTGACCTAGAAAATCAGTTGCTATTATAGCCCTTTATTACAGAATCCAGAATCTATGTAACAGTTACTGCTTAATGAATTATTGGACTTTCAAATTTCTCTATCCTAAGATTCTCACTCACTTCTTTGCACATAGTAGGTACTGAATTAAGATACTGAAATACTGAATTAATAACAAACACTGAATTAAACTGAAATTTTCAATGTAAAGCACATCATTTTACAGGGTAGTGGCAGTGAAAATGCCATAATTTCTGTGAGAATGAAAGGTTTGTGAAAGAAGCCATTTGACAATAGCATTTTGAGCAATTTCAGTGGCAACACCAAAAGGGTTGCCTACAGTGGCATTAAAATCCCTTCTTTCATAATTTCTTTTAGACAGATCCCCAGAACCTCTCCCAAATAAATACATTCTAATTAAAAACAGTATGCTTGCTCTGCAAATGCAGCTTCAAAAGAAGTTTCCTAGAACTACCTCCTCTTTCAACCAGATTGCCAACTCTAAGCCCTTCCCACTATAGATATTCTGGAGCTACTATAGACAGATTTTCTGGGTCCACACTATAAAGGTAATTTCTCTCCCACTTTAGCCTGTATGAGCTCAGATCAATGTTAAAGAGAAAACAAATAATTGTATGACAGCCTTGATTGTAGACGGCCCAGCTTTTTCATGGGGGAGGAAGGGGAAGGATAATGAATTTAATTAAAAAAAACTTTTTATTGTAGTGAAGTATATAACATAAAATTTCCCATTTTATCCACTTTTAAGTGTACAAATCAGTGGCATTAATTGCATTCATAATGTTATGCTACCAATCATCACTATTTCCAACATTGTTTCATCACCCCAAGCAAAAACTCTGTAACCATTAGACAATAACTCCCCATTCCTCCCTCTTCCTGTTTTTGGTAATCTCTATTCTACTTTCTGTGTCAATTAATTTGCCTATTCTAGATATTTCATATAAGTGGAATCATGCAATATTTGCCCTGTTATGTCTGGCTTATTTCACTTTGCACAATGTTTTTAAGTTTTATCCATGTAGCAATATGTATAAGAACTTCATTCCTTTTTATAGCTGAATAATATTCCATTGTATATATATCCTGCATTTTGTGTATCCATTCATCTGCTGATGGACACTTGGGTTGTTTTCATCTTTTGGCTACTGTGAACAATGTTGCAGTAAGCATTGACATACAAATACCTGAGTCCTGTTTTAAATTCTTTGATATATATACCTACAAATGCAAGTGTTGAGTCAGGTGGTAATTCTAAGTTTAGGTTTTGAGAACTGTTTTCCACCATTTTATATTCCCACAAGCAATGTACCAGGATACCAATTTCTCTACATTCTCACTAATACTGTATTCTCCTTTTTTTATTATAGCTATTCTACTGGTTGTGAAGTGATATCTCATTGTGGTTTTGATTTACATTTTTTCTGATGATTAATGATTTTAAGCATCTTTTTAAAAATTATGGTAAAAACACATAACATGAGATATCCCCTCTTAACAAAATTTTAAGTGTATAGCATTAATAACTATAAGCACAGTGTTGTACAGCAGAGCTCTAGAACTTTTTCATCCTGCGTGACTGATACTCTGTATCCATTGAACAGCAGCTTATTTCCTCTTCTCTGCAGTCCCTAGAAACCACCATTCTACTTTCTGTTGCTATGAGTTTGACTACTTTATTTTATTTTTTAAATTTAGATATAACTGACATAACATTATAGTAGTCTCAGGTGTGCAATGCAACAGTTCAGTATTTGTGTATATTGCAAAATGATCATCACAGTAAGTCTAGTTAACATCCATCGCCATATAGTTATAAAACCTTTTTTCTTATGATAAAAACTTTTGAGTTTGACTGCTTTAGGTACCTCATATAAGTAGAATCATGTAGTATTTGTCCTTAATGTTGAGCATCTTTTCATGCACTTATTGGCCACTTGTTTATCTTCTTTGAAGAAGTGTCTATTTAAGTCTTTGCCCACTTTTTTTTTTTTTGCGGTACGCGGGCCTCTCACTACTGCGGCCTCTCCCGCTGTGGAGCACAGGTTCCGGACGCACAGACCCAGCGGCCACGGCTCACGGGCCTAGCTGCTCCATGGCATGTGGGATCCTCGCGGACCGGGGTACGAACCCGTGTCCCCTGCATCGGCAGGCGGACTCTCAACCACTGTGCCACCAGGGAAGCCCTTTGCCCACTTTTTAATTAGGTTATTTGTCTTTTTGTTGCTGGAGTTGTAGTTCTTTATATATTCTGGATATTAAACCCTTTTCTGATACATGATTTGCAAATATTTTCTCTTATTCTGTGGGTTGTGTTTTTATTTCCTTGATAATGTCCTTTGATGAACAAAAGTTTACATTTTTGTGAAGTTTAATTTATCTATTTTTTCATTTGTTGCTTGTGCTTTTGGTGTCATATTTAAGCATCTATTGCCAATCCAAAGTCAGGAAGATTTATCACTATGTTTTCTTCTAAGAGTTTTGTGGTTTTAGCTCTTAGACACATTTTGAGTTAACTTTTGTATATGGTTTGAGGTAGAAGTCTAACTTTATATTCTTTTGCATGTAGAAATCTAGTTGTCTCAGCACCATTTGTTGAAGAAACTATTCTTTCCCCAATGAATGACTTGGCATTCTTGTACCAAAAAATCAGCTGGACATAGATGTATTGGTTTATTTCTGGATTCTTAATTCTATTCCATTGATGTATATGTCTATTCTTATGCCAGCATCACACCCTTTTGATTACTATAGCTTTGTAATAAGTTTTAAAAACAAGAAGTGTGAGTCCTTTGACTTTGTTCTTTTTCAAGCTTGGTTTGGCTCTTCAAGATCCCTTGTAATTTCATGTGAATTTGAAGTTTAACTTGTCCATTTCTGTAAAAACGCTGTTAGAATTTTGATAAGGATTGTTTTGAATCTATAGATCCCTTTGGGAAGTAATGATATCTTAACAGTATTAAGTTCTTCCTATCCATGAACTTGGGAAGTCTTTCTGTATATGTAGATCTTCTTTAATTCTTTTCACCAGTATTTTGTAGTTTTCAGTATACAAGTCTTCACCTCCTTGGTTAAATTTATTTCTAGGTATTTTGTTCTTTCAGATTCTATGAAAATTGCTTTCATAATTTCTTTTTTGGGTTGTTTATTGCTGGTATATAGAAACACAAATGACTTTTGCATGTTTATCTTGTATCCTGCAAATTTGCTGAATTTGTTTATTAGCTCTAGTAGTTTTCTTGTGGAGTCTTTGGAATTTTCTCTATATAGGATCATGTCATCTGTGAATAGAGATAGTTTTACTTCTTCCTTTACAATTTGGACATCTCTTATTTTCTTTCTTCTCTGTTGCTCTGGCTAGAACTTCCAGTTCAGTGTTGAATAGCTTTGGTGAAAGCAGGCATCCTTGTTTTGTTCTTAATTTTTACTTTCAGTTTTTCACAATTGAGTATGATGTTAGCTGTGGGTTTTTCATAAATGCCCTTTATCATGTTGAGGAAGTTCTCTTCTATTTTTCTTAGCTTTTTTTTTTTTCCATGAAAGAGTGTTGGATTTTGTCAAATGCCTTTTCTATCAATTGATATGATCACTTGTTTTTTTCCTTCATTCTATGAATGTGATGTATTACATTGCTTGATTTTCCTACGAACCACCCTTGCAATCCTGGGATAAATCCTACTTGGTCACAGTGTGTAGATGTATAATCCTTTAATATGCTTTTGGATTTAGCTTGCTAGTATATTGTTGAGAAGTTTTGCATCTATGTTAATAAGGGATATTGGTCTATATATTTTTTTCTTTTTGTGTCTTTATCTGGCTTTGATATCATAGTAATATCAGTCTCATAGAATGAATTAGGAAGTGTTTCTTCCTATTCTATTTTTTGGGAAAATTTCAGGATGATTGGTGTTAATTCTTCTTTAAGTGTTTGGTAGAATTCACCAGCGAAACCATGTGATCCTAGACTATTTTCTTATTGGAAGATTTTTGATTACTGATTCAGTGTCTTTATTTGTTATAGGTCTGATGAGATTTTCTATTTCTTCTGGATTCAGATTAGGTAATTTATGTGTTTCTAAGAATTTGTCCATTTCATTTAGGTGGTCTAATTTATTCTATTATAGTATTTGATTAAAATCCTTTTTATTTCTGTAAGATCAGCAGGGAATGTCTCCACTTTCATTTCTGATTTTAGGTTTTTTTATTTGTGTCTTTTCTCTTTTTTCCCTTGCGTGATGTAGCACACCACCCTCCCCCTGCCAGCTTTATTGAGGTATAATTGAAAAATAAAATTATAAGATATTTAAATTGTACAACATGATGATTTGATATATGTATACACTGTGAAAGGATTTCCACAATTGAGTTAACATCCATCACTGCACATACTTATCTCTCTCTCTCTCTCTCTCTCTTTTTTTTTTTGGTGAGAAAACTTGAGTTCTATTCTCTTAGCAAATTTCAATTATACAATATGGTATTATCAACTATAGTCACCATGTTATACATTAGATCCTCAGACCTTATTTATCTTACAACTGAAAGTTTGTACTCTTTTACCACCCTCTCTCTGTTCCCCCCTCCCCTCCACTCTTGGTAACCACGATTCTACTCTGTTTCTATGAGTTCAACTTTAAAAAAATTTTCACTTATAAGTCATACCATGCACTATTTATTTTTCTCTGTTTGGCCTATTTCATTTAGCATAACACCCTCCAGTTCCTTCCATGTTGTTGCAAATGGCAGGATTTCCTTGCTTTTAAAGGCTGAATAATATTCCATTATATAGTATAATTAATATAATATAACTGGAATATAATAATGTTTCTATATATAATCATATTTTCTTTATACATTCATTCATCAACAGACACTTAGGTTGTTTCCATACCTTGGCTATTTTAAATAATGCTGCCATGAACACGGGAGTATAGATATCTCTTCAAGGTAATGATTTTGTTTCCTTATACCCAAAAATGGAATTGCTGGATCATATGGTAGTTCTATTTTTAATTTCTTGAAGGAAAACACATACTATTTTCCTAGATGATCCAGCTATTAATGCATGAAATCACTTGTCTAATAGCTACTATTCATTGAATTCTTAACATTTGTGCTTATAGAATAATAGCATCTCAATTAATTCTCACAAGTGCCTAAAGGGGGTACCACTATCCCCACTGAATAGGTGAGGAAACCAAGATTCAGGGAGACTCAATAAATTTCTTAAGGTCACATAGCTAGTAAGTGATAGAGCCAGAATTTGTTTTTTTTTAAATTAAATTTAATTTATTTATTTTATTTTTGGCTGTGTTGGGTCTTCGCTGCTGCACGCAGGCTTTCTCTAGTTGCCCTGAGTGGGGGCTACTCTTCATTGCGGTGCACGGGCTTCTCATTGCGGTGGCTTCTCTTGATGCAGAGCATGGGCTCTATGCGCATGGCTTCGGTAGTTGTGGCTTGTGGGCTCTAGAGCTCAGGCTCAGTAGTTGTGGCACATGGGCTTAGTTGCTCTACAGCATGTGGGATCTTCCCGGACCAGGGCTTGAACCCGTGTCCCCTGCATTGGCAGGTGGATTCTTAACCACTGCGCCACCAGGGAAGCCGTAGAGCCAGAATTTGAATGCAGCACCACTACACCTATTCCTTATATTTAAGGTTTCTTGAAGGGTAAAGAGATACTATAGTTTGGGTGTGATGAAGTTTCCCAGTTGAATTTTGTATAGAGCCTGGCAGGTATAATGAATAGGCATTTCTCTTACAGTGAGAGTTCACAATATGAGTAGGATATATGGAGGTAGAGTAATTAGAGACATGATTTATATTACATGCAGCTGTTGGCTATACATCTGTTGAAGGAGAAAGGTTGTTATTCACGCAGCATTGGGAACACATGCATGTTTGTTTTTAGTGGCTGGGTGTTCATTTGACAACTTATTCTTGTGGTTCTTTCTTGGCAGCTATGAATGGTGCTACAGTTTATTTTGAAGTGTTTTAAAAAATATCAACGTATTAGAATTTTCTGCCTTTTTTCTCATTTGATAATAACAGGTCTGAAATCTCATTTATTTTGATCTAGTCTTATATTGCTGTTTAGGATTTGCTGAATGATGATTTAGTCAACTAATATAATTTTCACTTTCAGAACTAAAATATACTCATGCATTATAAATTTCTTTATTCCACCTTGCTGCTAGGAGCCTGAAACTCTGCAAACCCTCCTCTTTTTTCCCCATTGACGCCATTTTTTTTTACAATCATCACTTCTTAAACAACATTCATATGAATGCCTACATTGTTTAATTACAGAAGAGAAGCTGTACTTTGGGAAAAATATACATCAAATACTGGAGGAGAAAAGCCTCATTCCTGTGAAGACCATGGAAGATTCTTTTTAGAAATCTTTCTGAAACTCACTACATTCAGAAATCAGGTGAAAACCTTATTCTAGTTCTAGGTGTTTTGGGAAAAGAAAGTTTGCCATGGCTTTGAAGTCTCCTTAAAGTGTTAAATCTTGAGCTCTTCTTCTTTTTTTTTTTTTTAACATCTTTAATTGAGCTCTTCTTATAAGTGTCGAGGGAATATACCAACTAAAACATTTTAAAAAGGAAGAAATTTTTATGCTTTCTTTAAGGGGTTAATCAATAAACCTAGGTGAATGAGAACCTCTCAATATGATTGTGTAATTAAATGTATGTACTTCTCTTCAGGTAGTGAATAAGTGTGAAGCCCAGAATAATGAAAATGAGAAGGTCCTTAGTCATGCCCAGTCCCCTTGGCTTGTCTTATTACATCACACAAGTGCATCCCAGCAAACAAACCTACTTCCACATGGAAAACATTGAATTAACTGCCTAGTATCAACAAGTCTATCTGGAGGACTTTACTTTGCCCTTCAATGAGGAGTGTAATTACGAATAGAGAAGGAGAAAGGATGGTGGATAATTGCATGTGGACTGTGATGGTGAGGGTGAGAAGAGGACCTCTCTTTTTCTAGAGTAGGCAAACATGAGATGTATTGATTGCTCTCAGCATGCTGGCATACCACTATCACAACCTGGAAGTATTTTGTAGAATAAAGAAAAGGCAGCTATAGGCATCGACCTTCCCCATGCTCTTTTCTGTCAATCAATTAATGTCTCCTAGGTAATTTTATTCAGGAAGGAATGTTCATCAAACTTGTAATACCTATTTTTGATGCCAAACATTCAGTGGCATCCCTACAGAATCAGTTTTGCCCTCATCCTTTAGCCTGAGAGTAATCTCAGATGCCTCATTACATGTCACTGCTCTACATTTAGACTTTTTGCTGAATCTCTTGTTCCAATAAATTCTACTTTATCCAGCCTTCGCCACGTCTTTCTGTGCCTTGTAGTTCCTAGCATTCATGTATTTCAAAGTGCTAGAGAGCGTGTGAATGGCCATAATTGATAATCATAGAGATGTGGGAAAGGAATGAAGAGGAAAAGGCATGAGATTTCAGGGGTTTTTATGTTGTGACCAGCACAGAGGGACCCACTATTCTGTCATTTCTTTTGTTTTTTAAAATTTTTTATTTATTTATTTATTTTTGGCTGCATTGTATCTTTGTTGCTGCGCACGGGCTTTTCTCTAGTTGCGGCGAGCGGGGGCTACTCTTCCTTGCGGTGCGCGGGCTTCTCATTGCGGTGGCTTCACTTGTTGCGGAGCATGGGCTCTAGGGGCGCGGGCTTCAGTAGTTGTGGCATGCCGGCTCAATAGTTGTGGCTTGTGGGCTCTAGAGAACAGGCTCAGTAGTTAGGCGCATGGGCTTAGTTGCTCCGCGGCATGTGGGATCTTCCCAGACCAGGGATCGAACCCATGTCCCCTGCATTGGCAGGCAGATTCTTAACCACTGCACCACCAGGGAAGTCCCTTTGTCATTTCTTATCATATAGGAAGTGTTCAGGGCTTCGCTGGTGGCGCAGTGGTTGAGGGTCCGCCTGCCGAGGCAGGGGACGCGGGTTCGTGCCCCGGTCCGGGAGGATCCCACATGCCGCGGAGCGGCTGGGCCCGTGGGCCATGGCCGCTGGGCCTGCACGTCCGGAGCCTGTGCTCCGCGACGGGAGAGGCCGCAGCGGTGAGAGGCCCGCGTACCGCAAAAAAATAAAAATAATAACTAAATACTAGCTTGGGTCTACTCCTCCAAATGCCCCTTTATAGTTTACATGGTCTCCTTGGATTCTCATACGAACCCTATGAGGAAGCCAGAACAGATGGCATTACCTTTATTTTGAGGATGAGGAAACAGAATCTCAAAGATATTATGTGACTTCCCAAGGTCATTCAGGAAGGAAGTGTTTGGGTTTAGGATTTCAGTGAATTCTCCTAGTAAAGCAGACATCAAATAAATGAAATAAGTTAAAGAACATGTAGTAAGCCAGTAAGCCTTGCTATTTGTTATCATCGTTCTTTGAGCTTATCCAAGTTTTATCTCTTAATTTATTCATCCAAGAAATACTGATGAAGTGTCTACTATATGCCAAGCACTACTCTGGGCACTGAGAATACATCAGTGAATAAAGGAGACAAAAACCCCTGCCCTCCCAGAGTTTACGTCTTTGTTTATTGAGATATAAATGCCTGCTGACTTGCTTCATTCACTACTAGAATAAGTTGATTAATGAACATACTAATTTAGTCAATAAATATTAATTGAACAGCTACAGTGTGCCAGGCACTGTGATAGGTGCTGAAAAAAATAGTGGGGAGCAAAAACAGGCACAAATCTGGCTCCTACAGAACTTATGGTTCATTGGAGGACATAGCCAATAATCAACTCATGAGTGCTAAGTGCTAAGGAGATGTTCATGGTGTTATGAGAACATATAAAGGCGGATTTAACCAAGTAAGGGAGGACAGGGTAGGTTTTCCCTGGGAAGTGATGACTGCACTAAGATGACTAGTAGTTAACTAGGTGGAAAGGCAGAGAGAACAGCATGTTATGAGGCTCTGTGGTAGTTGGAGGGACCATGGCACATAGAAAGACACCAAAGGGAGGTGATATGGCTGAAGTACAGAGGGGAAAGGGATTGATGAGGCTTGAGAAGTAGGTAGGACCAAACCATGCAGGCTCTTCTTATAGGCCATATTGAAGAGTTTGGTCTTTATCTATAGAACAGCTAGAAGTCATTGACGTATTTTAAGTGCGAGGAATGATAGGACCAGGTTTGGGTTTTGAAAAAAATCACAGTTACTGTAAAGGCGAAGAATGGAATGTGGTAGTCTAGTTAGGAGGTTATGGTGGCAGTCTATGCAGAGATGATGAAATGATAGCATCTTGGACCAGGGTGGTGGCAGCGGAGATGGAGACAAGTGGATGTATTCAAAGTAAAAATGACCGGCTCTTGTATTGTTTCAAATGTGGGCAGTGATAGAGAGAATGTGTTAAGGATGACTTCCTTGAAACTGAAGCTGAATCTTGTTCAGTGATGTACCTCTAGCTCCTAGCACAGTGTTTGGCACATAGTAGGTACTGCTAGGAGGACTGGAATTAGAATGAACTCAACATGACTCCCAATGTGATTTATTGTTCTTCCCCTCCTGTTGGAGTCTCACACTTTTGTGGCTTTAGGTGAAACAAGGTGCTCATTACTGGGGTTATGGATGGCGAGAGGTAAGGTCAGAGTTGGAGATGGCAGGGGGAGGAGAGAGGAAATGGAATTATGGAAAGATACTTTATTTTGGGCATTAGATTGGTTTTTAGGAAAAGATGCCATTTCTGTAATTTCCAGGGGATAATATACCCAGTTAATTCCAAAAACAAATTATATTATTGAGCACAGAAACTGGTGTCTATATTTTCAAATGCTTTCATTTGAATTTCTAATTTGAGCTTCATAATAACCCTAAGAGATGGATAGAGCAATGATTATCAGCACTCATTTTCCAATAGAAGAAGTTGTGATTCAGAGAGATTTCGTGTCCCAGAACTATTGAGTGGAACTTGAATCTATATCTTTGAATTCCAAGCTCGATGTACTTTTCACTAGGCTATACCCAGTATAGACTTAATGCTTTTGGTGGGGTTAAACTTGGAACTAAACTTATTGAAGGAGTATTAAGAATAGCTTGTTGAAATTCTAATGAGTCTGTAAAGACCTGGTGATGATAATCACATATGTGAAATCATGTATTTGTATTTGCCTTGAAGTTGATTTAGATTTTCAGAAATACCAGTTGATTCTCCCAAGCAGAGCACTTGTATGGTATGTTGTGAGTAAACCAGCTTTATAAACAGCTTCTTGCAGAGCAGATTATTTGCCTCTCATTCAAAGGTTTTAGATTCAGAAATCCTCTTCTATGCAGGTATAACTGTTAGGTGAAAGGACCAAGGTGATAGCAGCAGGAAACAAAGGAATCTTTGGCAAGTTTTCAATTTCCCCAGACAATGTTTTACCTTGCCATTCCCTTTCTCCCTTCTCCCAATGAGGTTTCTACTGCAGACTGACCTTTCCCCTGGACAAGGCAGTCAGCTGTTCACCAGCTTCTGCGGCCTTCCAGGACTCGTAGAGGTTGGAAGGATGTAGACATATTGTGATGAATTGGACTGGTAAGTGTGTTAGCAGCTCAATCTGCTGCCACAGAGAGATCCACACATTTTAATTATGAGCTTAGTTTCTTAGGCTTTGGAATTATAGTATATGCGTGTATCACTGATTTGCCCATTTAGGGATGTGTTCTCATCTCAGTTTCCCAGAATTTTTGTTCACAGTTCCCATTAGCATTAGTGAGAGTTTCATATATAAATCGCTGAACGTCAAAATGAAAATATACCCTTTAGTCTCAAGGATGAACTAACTACAGCTCTCTTTCCAGCTCATCTTACTAGGTGATCTTCAGACTTTTAGGGGAGAATTTTGACCATCTGATAGTTAGATTGTGGGGTAAATCCTAAATCTAGCACAAAATCATTTTATTTTACCAGTTTTATAAAAATGATTTTCAGTATATGCATAGAATATTTTTGTGCTTATTTTAAGAGATTCTCCAAATACCTTATTAAAGCTAATTGTTTTATTATTTAAAACGTTAAAACATTATAAAATATATTAAATCCATTACTAATCACCGTGGAATGTGCTTTCATTCATTTAACTAGCATTTACTGAATTGCTACTATGTGTCAGGTAGTGTGCTAAACTCTGGGAAAACTAAGAGATACAATGATTTCTTTGATGGGGAAGACATATGAAAACAGTGACTATAATTAATAATACTGTATTGTATATTTGAAAGTTGCTAAAAGTAGAGCTTAAATGTTTTCATCACAAGAAAAAAACAGTTTTTTTTTTTTTTGGCTGCACTGTGCGGCTTGTATGATCTTAGTTCCCCAACCAGGCATTGAACCTGGGCTCTGGCAGTGAAAGCACTGTGCAGAGTCCTAACCACTGGACAGCCAGAGAATTCCCCCAATGTTTTGTAACTATATGGTGAGAGAGGTTAACTAGACTTATTGTGGTGATCATTTCACAATATATGCAAATATCAAAGCTGATATTGCATATCTGGAACTAATGTAACGTTATATGTCAGTTATATCTCAATAAAAAAATAAAAACAAATAACAAATAAGATTTACAATACAAAGCTATTAAAGAGAGTAAGCAAAGAGTTCTGAGAACAATGAGGAGAGATAAACTGTCTGGAGGAAATGGGAAAGGCTTCACATAGTATGTACCATTTGAACCCAGTCTTGAAAATTGAATAGAAATTCTCCAGGCTGAGAGGTCGGGGCAGGTCATAGAGGGTAAGGACATTCCAGGCAGAAGAAACTGAATATTCAAAGACTAAGTGAGAAATGTATTATACCAGGTATAGAAAAATCCAAAGGGGACCAGAAAGAGATGAGTCTAGAAAGCAGGCTGTAAGATTAGATTAGATTAAGAAAAGTGTCCTTAAGAACTATATTCAGTGGAGAGCAATGGATGTTTTTAAGAAGAGTTATGGGACTATCATATATTTTAAAAAGTCTATTCTGAGGACAGAGCAAAGAATGGATTGGCATGGGAAGAGGTGATTTCGCTGAAGTCATTGGGAGGCCATTAATTCAGTATCAGAATGGTTTGTTCTTTGGGATATATATGGATGATATATACATATATATATATATATATATATACACACACATACATACATATATGTGTATGTGTATAATATACAGCTTTTTAAGGCAAAATTGATGTAAAATAAACTGCATATATTTAAAGTGTATAACTTGATAAAATTTGGCATATGTATACACCTGTGAAGCCATCACTATGATCAATATTATGAATATATCTTGTCACCTCCAACAGTTTCCCTGTGCTGCTTTGTATTTCATCCTTTCTGGTCATCTCATCTCCTTCCATCCCTGTCCCCAGGCAACTACTCATGTATTTTTTGTCACTATAAATTAGCATTTTCTAGAAATTTTTTCTAAGTGGAGTCATACAGTGGGCACTTTGGGGGTGGGTCTGGCTTTTTTTCACTCAGCATTATCATTTTGAGATTCATCTATTCTGTTGTGTCTATCAATAGTTTGTTTCTTTTTATTGCTGAGAAGTATTCCATTGTATGGACATCCATTCACATGCTGGTGAGCATTTTAGTTGTGTCCAGTCTTTGGCTATTGCAGATAAAGCTGCTATGGACATTAGTGTACAAGTCTTTGTAGGGACACATGCTGTCATTTCTCTTGGGTGAATACCTAGAAGAGCAAAGTCTGGGCCATATGGTAGGTATATATTTAACTTTCTAGGAAACTAGAAAACTGTTTTCTAAAGGGTTTATACAAATTTACAGTCCCACCAGCAGTTAAGAGAGTTCAGGTTGCTCCATATCTCATCAAGACTTGTTATGATCGATCTTTTCATTTTAGCTCTTCTAATAGGTGTGTAGTGGTATTTCATTGCAATAGTAATTTGTATTTCCCTAATTACTAGTGATGTTGAACATCTTTTCATGTGTGCTATGAGTTGAATTGTATTCCCTCAAAATTCATATGTTCAAGTCCCAAACCCCAAATACCTCAGAATGTAACTGTGTTTGGAGATAAGATGTTTAAAGAGGCAACTAAGTTAAAATGAGGCCATTATTGGATAAGGGTGGGGCCCTTATCCAGTATGATGGGTGTCCTAATAAGAAGAGGAAGAGACACCAGAGACATGTATGCACAGATGGATGACCATGTAAAGAGGCAGCAAGAGGGTGGCCAGCTGCAAGCCAAGGAGAGAGGCCTCAGAAGAAACCAAACCTGTGTACAGGTTTGTTGATCTTGGACTTAAAGCTTCCAGGACTGTGAGAAGTGAATTTCTGTTGTTTAAGTCCCTCAGTCCGTGGTACTTTATTATGACAGCCCTAATAAACTAATATAATGCCATCTGTATACCTTCTTTGGTGAAACATCTCTTATCTCATTTTCCTCAGCTCAAATATCCCTATTCTTAATTCTAGTAGTTGGTGTAATTCTCTTTCAAATATAGATACTTTAGGGTTGTTATCACATCTAACTCTAAAATTTTGGATTACTCCTCCTTGCTGTACTAGTACTGTACTGTACTCCTTACTTGTACTAGTACTGTACTAGTACAGGTACTGTACTACTTGCGTTTCCTCTATGGAGCTCAGAGCCAATGGAGTTATTAACAGATTTTCTCAGGAGCAGGGACTTTCTACCTTGAAAGTGGACTTTTAGTGTTTGAGGCAGTCTGCTATACACATACCATTTGTGTAACCTTGAGCACATACTACATGCTAGACACAGTTCTAAATGCTAGAGATATAGTAATAGCGGAGAATAAAATAGACAAAGTTCCTGTCCTCATGGAGCTTATATTGAAATGGGGCAGGCAGGTAATAAATAAATATGTAATAAGTCAGGTAGTGAAAAAGTGCTGAGAAAAATGAAATAAGTAAGAGAGGTAGGGAGTGCTGGAAGTGGGGGTGGGTGAGTGGTTTCCACAGAGCTTATATAGCATGGTCTCTAAAAAGGCAATGTTTAAACAGAACTCTAAAGAGATGAGAGGTCTAGTGGGGGAGTAATATTCCAGGCAGAGGGTGTAGCCAGTTCAAAGGCCCTGTGGCAGTCGTGTGCTTGAGTGTTTGCAAAGCAGCAAGAAAAGTGGAGCAAAATGGAGGGAAATGGAGGTAGGGAAAGTGGTAGGACATGAAGCCAGATTATGAAGAACATTTTAGACCAAGGTAAGAATTTTGCATTTTTCAAGTCAGCTTTATTGAGATATAATTGTGTACTATAAAGTTCATCCTTTTAAAGTGTAAAATTTGGTGGTTTTTAGAATATTCACAGAGATGTGCAACCTTCACCACTATCTAATTCCAGAACGTTTTCATCACCCCATAAAGAAACCTTATACCCATTGACAGTCACTCCACAGTCCTTCCTCCTCCCAGCTTCTGGCAACCATTCATCTACCTTCTCTCTCTATGGATTTCCCTATTCTGCATATTTCATATAAATAGAATAATATAATATGTGCTCTTGTGTCTGCCTTCTTTCACTTAGCATAATGTTTTCACAGCTCATCTATGTTGTAGCATGTATCAGAACTTTATGAATTTTTATGTTCAAATAACATTCTATGATGTAGATATATACCACATGTGTATATCCATTCATCAGTTGATAGACATTTAGGTTGTTTCCACTTTTTGGCTATAATGACTAATGCTGCTGTAAACATTCATGTACAAGTTTTTGTGTGCACATGAGTTTTCATTTCTCTTGGTTATTTCCCTAGGATTGGAATTTCTGGGTTACATGGTAACTCTGTTTAAACTTTTGAAGAAATGCCAGCCTATATTCCAAAGTGGCTACATCATTTTAAATTCCCACCAACAGTGTGTGAGTGTTCTAAATTCTCTGTAGCCTTGGCAACACTTTTTTTTTTTTGTAATTTTTATTTATTTATTTATTTATTGGCCGCACAACCCGGCTTGTGGGATCTTAGTTCCCCGACCAGGGATTGAACCTGGGCGCTTGGCAGTGAAAGCACAGAGTCCTAACCACTGGACCACCAGGGAATTCCCCTGTTATTATGTTTTCTAAATTATAGACATCCTAGCAGTTGTGAAGTGGTGTCTCATTGTGGTCTTGGTTTACATTTCCCTAATGACTAACGATGTTTTGTATCTTTTCATGTGCTTATTATTGGCCACTTGTATATCTTCTTTGGAGAAATGTCTATTCAAATCCTTTGCCCATTTTTAAATTGTTTTTTTTTTTTTATTGGTTGAATCGTAAGTGTCTTTTACATATTTTGAGTACAAATCTTTTATCAGATATATGATTTGCAAATATTTTTGCCCATTCTGTTTGTTTTTTCACTTTCTTGAGAGTATCCTTGGAAGAACAAAAATTTCTAATTTTGATGAAGTTTAAAATTATCCATTTTTTCTTTTGTCACTTGGCACTTTTGGCATTGTATCTAAGAAACCACTGCCTAATCCAAGGTCATGAAATTTCATACCTATGTTTTCTTCTATGAGTTTTAATCGTAAATTAGGGCCACGAATTTTTTGAGTTTATTTTTATATATGGTGTGAGGTAACTGTCCAAATTCCTTCTTGTGCACGTGGATATCCTCTTGTTCCAGCACCTTTTGTGGAAAAGACTATTCTTTCTCCATTGAATTATCTTGTCATCCTCACCAAGAGTCAGTAGACCTAGACGTATTTTGGGACTCTCATTTCTATTCCATTGGTCTAGATGTTTATCCTCATGCCAGTATCACACTAGCTTGATTACTGTAGTTTTATTTTTTTTAATTTATTTTAGTTATTATTTATTTTTTAAATTTTAGTTTCGTATTGGAGTATAGTTGATTAACAATGTTGTGTTAGTTTCAGATGTACAGCAAAGTGATTCAGTTACACATATACATGTATCTTTTCTTTTTCAAAATCTTTTCCCATTTAGGTTATTGCAGAATATTGAGCAGAGTTGCTGTGCTATACAGTAGGTCTTTGTTGGTTACCTATTTTAGATATAGCAGTGTGTACATGTCAATCCCAAACTCCCAATCTAACCCTCCCCCAACCCTCCCCCCCTGATTACTGTAGCTTTATAGTAAGTTTTGAAATCAGAAAGTGTGATTCCTCCAACTTAGTCTTTTTTATCTCAAGATTGTTTTGACTATTCTGAGTTCCTTGAAACTTCATTTCCTTATGAATTTTAGGATTGGCTTGTTAATTACTATAAAAAGGCCATCTGGAATTTTGATAGGTATTGAGTTGAATCTATAGATCAATTTGGGGAGTATTGACATCTTAATGATTTTAAGTCTTTTGATCTATGAACATGGGATGTCTTTCCATTCATGGGATGTCTTTCCATTTATTTAAGTCTTCTTTAGTTTCTCTCAACAAGAACTATGAATTATTTCTGAATGAGATTGGAAGTCGTTGGAGGGTTATGAGTAGAGGAATGATATGATCTGACTTATGTTTTAAAAGACTGACTTTGGCTGCTTTTTGTAGGATAAACTATAGGAGATGAAAGTAAAGGAGAGAGACCATTTAGAAGGCTACAACAATAGGCTAGATAGGAGAATTGGTGGCTTGGACTATGGTAATGGTATTGGAAATAGTAAAAGTATAAGATCCAGTGTCTATTTTGAGGATAGAGCTGACAAGGTTTATTGAAGAACTGGAAATAGGAGAAGAAGAGGGGTGTCAAAGAGTGACTGTAAGGTTTTGGCTTGAGCAACTGGAAGAATGGAGTTACCACTGAGATGAGGAAGACTGTAAGAGGAGCACATTCATGGTAGTTGGGGTAGGAACCTATCACGAGTTCAATTAAGTGTGAATGTTAAGTGTTAGGTATGAAATGCCTATTAAACATTCAAGCTGAAATGTCAAATAGGCATTTGGTATAAGAACATAGGAATTCAAGGTAGAAGTCCAAATAGTGTACGTAGATGGTGCTTAAAGACAAGAGAGTATATGATATCATCTAGAGAAGGGATCTAGATGGAGAAGAGATCTCAGGGCTGAAACCTTGGGGGCTCCAGTGTTAGGGATTAGGGAGATGAGATAGATTCACCAAAGGAGACAAGAAGGAGACTAACTAGCAGTCAGTGCAGTAGGAGGAAATACAAGAGATCATGATATCTTAGAGTCAAATAAAAAAAGTGTTTCAAGAAGAGGGACTGATCAAATGTATCAAATTCTGCTGACAGTTTGAATAAGATGAGAATTGATCATTGTATTTGTCTGTATGAAGGTCACTGGTGACCTTGCCAACATCCATTTTGGTCAAGAGGTAGGGAGTTAGCTCATTTGTAGTAAACGTGAGAAAGAATGGAAAGAGGTGAAAAGGAAACTGTGTATAGACAGCGTTTTCCAAGGAAATTTCCAAGGGGAGTAGAGAAATGAAGCATTACTTACCTTGAAAGGGATATGCCATCAACAGGGGCTTTTATTTTTTATTTATTTATTTTTTAAATGTTTATTTATTTTCTTATTAGTCATCCTTTTTTTTTTTTTTTTTCCTGCGGTACGTGGGCTTCTCACTGTTGTGGCCTCTCTCGCTGCAGAGCACAGGCTCCGGACGCGCAGGCTCAGCGGCCACGGCT
Organism: Grampus griseus; assembly: GCF_964374135.1. Lineage (NCBI taxonomy): Eukaryota > Metazoa > Chordata > Mammalia > Artiodactyla > Delphinidae > Grampus > Grampus griseus. The sequence goes on from NC_139017.1 coordinate 129,488,039, forward strand.
CACGGGCCCAGCCGCTCTGCAGCATGTGGGACCTTCCCGGACCGGGGCACGAACCCGTGTCCCCTGCATCGGCAGGCGGACTCTCAACCACTGCGCCACCAGGGAAGCCCAGTCATCCATTTTATACACATCAGTGTATACATGTCAATCCCAATTTCCCAATTCGTCCCACCCCCACCCCCACCCCCTGCCGCTTCCCCCCTTGCTGTCCATACGTTTGTTCTCTATTTCTGTGTCCCAATTTCTGCTCTGCAAACCGGTTCATCTGTACCATTTTCTAGGTTCCACATATATGCGTTAATATATGATATTTGTTTTTCTCTTTCTGACTTACTTCACTCTGTATGACAGTCTCTAGATGCATCTACGTCTCTACAAATGACCCAATTTCGTTCCTTTTTATGGCTGAGTAATATTCCATTGTATATGTGTACCACAACTTCTTTATCCATTTGTCTGTCGATGGGCACTTAGGTTGCTTCCATGACCTGGCTATTGTAAATAGCGCTGTAATGAACATTGGAGTGCATGTGTGTTTTTGAATTATGGTTTCCTCTGGGTATATGCCCAGTAGTGGGATTGCTGGGTCAATTGATAATACTATTTTTAGTTCCTTAAGGAACATCCATACTGTTCTCCATAGTGGCTGTATCAATTTACATTCCCACCAACAGTACAAGAGGGATCCCTTTTCTCCACACCCTCTCCAGCATTTGTTGTTTGTAGATTTTCTGATGATGACCATTCTAACTGGTGTGAAGTGATACCTCATTGTAGTTTTGATTTGCATTTCTCTAATAATTAATGATGTTGAGCAGCTTTTCATGTGCTTCTTGGTCATCTATATGTCTTCTATGGAAAAATGTCTATTTAGGTCTTCTGCCCATTTTTGGATTGGGTTGTTTGTTTTTTTAATATTGAGCTCCATGAACTGTTTATATATTTCGGAGACTAATCCTTTGTCCAATGATTCATTTGCAAATATTTCCTCCCATTCTGAGGGTTGTCTTTTCGTCATGTTTATGGTTTCCTTTGCTGTGCAAAAGCTTTTAAGTTTCATTAGGTCCCATTTGTTTATTTTTGTTTTTATTTCCGTTACTCTAGGAGATGGATCAAAAAAAATCTTTCTGTGATTTATGAAAAAGAGTGTTCTTCCTATGTTTTCCTTTAAGAGTTTTATAGTGCCCGGTCTTACATTTAGGTCTTTAATCCATTTTGAGTTTATTTTTGCGTATGGTGTTAGGGAGTGTTCTAATTTCATTCTTTTACATGTAGCTGTCCAGTTTTCCCAGCACCACTTATTGAAGAGACTGTCTTTTCTCCATTCTATATCCTTGCCTCCTTTGTCATAGACTAGTTGACCATAGGTGCGTGGGTTTATCTCTGGGCTTTCTGTCCTGTTCCATTGATGTATATTTCTGTTTTTGTGCCAGTACCATACTGTCTTTATTACTGTAGTTTTGTAGTATAGTCTGAAGTCCAGGAGCCTGATTCCTCCAGCTCCATTTTATTCCCTCAAGACTGATTTTGCTATTCGGGGTCTTTTGTGTCTCCATACAGATTTTAAGATTTTTTGTTCTAGTTCTGTAAAAAATGCCATTGGTAATTTGATAGGAATTGCATTGAATCTGTAGATTGCTTTGGGTAGTATAGTCGTTTTCACAGTGTTGATTCTTCCAATCCAAGAACATGGTATAGCTCTCCATCTGTTGGTATCATCTTTAATTTCTTTCATCAGTGTCTTATAGTTTTCTGCATACAGGTCTTTTGTCTCCCTAGGTAGGTTTATTCCTAGGTATTTTATTCTTTTTGTTGCAATGGTAAATGGGAGTGTTTCCTTAATTTCTGTTTCAGATTTTTCATCATTAGTGTATAGGAATGCGAGAGATTTCTGTGCATTAATTTTGTATCCTGCAACTTTACCAGATTCATTGATTAGCTCTAGTAGTTTTCTGGTGGCATCTTTAGGATCCTCTATGTATAGTATCATGTCATCTGCAAGCAGTGACAGTTTTACTTCTTCTTTTCCATTGTGTATTCCTTTTATTTCTTTCTCTTCTCTGATTGCCGTGGCTAGGACTTCCAAAACTATGTTGAATAACAGTGGCGAGAGTGGACATCCTTGCCTTGTTTCTGATCTTAGAGGAAATGCTTTTATTTTTTCACCATTGAGAATGATGTTTGCTGTGGGTTTTTCATATATGGGCTTTATTATGTTGAAGTAGGTTCCCTCTATGCCCACTTTCTGGAGAGTTTTTATCATAAATCGGTGTTGAATTTTGTCAAAAGCTTTTTCTGCATCTATTGAGATGATCATATGGTTTTTCTTCTTCAATTTGTTAATATGGTGTATCACATTGATTGATTTGCGTATATTGAAGAATCCTTGCATCTCTGGGATAAATCCCACTTGATCATGGTGTATGATCCTAATGTGTTGTTGGATTCTGTTTGCTAGTGTTTTGTTCAGGATTTTTGCATTATATTCATCAGTGATATTGGTCTGTAATTTTCTTTTTTTGTAGTATCTTTGTCTGGTTTTGGTATCAGGGTGATGGTGGCCTCATAGAATGAGTTTGGGAGTGTTCCTTCTTCTGCAATTTTTTGGAAGAGTTTGAGAAGGATGGATGTTAGCTATTCTCTAAATGTTTAATAGAATTCACCTGTGAAGCTATCTGGTCCTGGACTTTTGTTTGTTGGAAGATTTTTAATCACAGTTTCAATTTCATTACTTGTGATTGGTCTGTTTATATTTTCTATTTCTTCCTGGTTCAGTCTTGGAAGGTTATACCTTTCTAAGAATTTGTCCGTTTCTTCCAGGTTGCCCATATTATTGGCATAGAGTTGCTTATAGTAGTCTCTTAGGATGCTTTGTATTTCTGCAGTGTCTGTTGTAACTTCTCCTTTTCCGTTTCTAATTTTATTGATTTGAGTCCTCTCCCTCTTTTTCTTGATGAGTCTGGCTAATGGTTTATCAATTTTGTTTATCTTCTCAAAGAACCAGCTTTTAGTTTTATTGATCTTTGCTATTGTTTTCTTTGTTTCTATTTCATTTATTTCTGCTCTGATCTTTATGATTTCTTTCCTCTGCTAACTTTGTGTTTTGTTTGTTCTTCTTTCTCTAGTTCCTTTAGATGTAAGGTTAGATTGTTTATTAGAGATTTTTCTTGTTTCTTGAGGTAGGCTTGTATAGCTATAAACTTCCCTCTTAGAACAGCTTTTGCTGCATCCCATAGGTTTTGGATCATCGTGTTTTCATTGTCATTTGTCTCTAGGTATTTTTTGATTTCCTCTTTGATTTCTTTAGTGATCTCTTGGCTATTTAGTAACGTATTGTTTAGCCTCCATTTGTTTATGTTTTTACGTTTTTATTCCCTGTAATTGATTTCTAATCTCATAGTATTGTGGTCAGAAAAGATGCTTGATATGATTTCAGTTTTCTTAAATTTACTGAGGTTTGATTTGTGACCCAAGATGTGATCTATCCTGGAGAATGTTCCGTGCACACTTGAGAAGAAAGTGTAATCTTCTCTTTTTGGGTGGAATGTCCTATAAATATCAATTAAATCTATCTGGTCTATTGTGTCATTTAAGCCTTGTGTTTCCTTATTAATTTTCTGTTTCGATGATCTGTCCATTGGTGTAAATGCGGTGTTAAAGTCTCCCACTATTATAGGGTTACTGTAGATTTCCTCTTTTAGAGCTGTTAGCAGTTGCTTTATATATTGAGGTGCCCCTATGTTGGGTGCATATATTTATAATTGTTATATCTTCTTCTTGGATTGGTCCCTTGATCATTACTTAGTGTCCTTCCTTGGCTCTTGTAACATTGTTTATTTGAAACTCTATTTTATCTGATATGAGTATTGCTACTCCAGCTTTCTTTTGATTTCTATTTGCATGGAATATCTTTTTCCATCCCCTCACTTTCAGTCTTTATGTGTCCCTAAGTCTTGAAGTGGGTCTCTTGGAGACAGCATATATATGGGTCTTGTTTTTGTATCCATTCAGCAAGCCTGTGTCTTTTGGTTGGAGCATTTAGTTTTTTATTTAAAAAAATTTTTTTAATAAATTTGTTTATTTAATTATTTATTTTTTGGCTGCGTTTGATTTTATTTGCTGCATGCGGGCTTTCTCTAGTTGCAGCTTGTGGGGGCTACTCTTCGTTGAGTTGTGTGGGCTTCTCATTGCGGTGGCTTCTCTTGTTGTGGAGCATGGGATCTAGGTGCGCAGCCTTCAACAGTTGCAGCAGGTGGGCTCAGTAGTTGTGGCTCATGGGCTCTAGAGTGCAGGCTCAGTAGTTGTGGCGCATGGGCTTGGTTGCCCTGAGGCATGTGGGATCTTGCCGGACCAGGGCTCGAACCTGTGTCCCCTGCATTGGCAGGCGGATTCTTAACCACTGCACCACCAGTGAAGTCCTGATTGGAGCATTTAATCCATTCTCATTTAAGGTAATTATCAATATGTATGTTCCTATTACCATTTTCTTAATTGTTTTGGGTTTGTTTTTGTAGGTCCTTTTCTTCTCTTGTGTTTCCCAGTTAGAGAAGCTCCTTTAGCATTTGTTGTAGAGCAGTTTTGGTGGTGCTGAATTCTCTTAGCTTTTGCTTGTCTGTAAAACTTTTGATTTCTCCATCAAATCTGAATGAGATCCTTGCGGGGTAGAGTAATCTTGGTTGTAGATTCTTCCCTTTCATCACTGTAAGTATATCATGCCACTCCCTTCTGGCTTGTAGAGTTTCTGCTGAGAAATCAGCTGTTAACCTTATGGGAGTTCCCTTTTATGTTATTTATCATTTTTCCCTTGCTGCTTTCAGTAGTTTTTCTTTGTCTGTAATTTTTGCCAATTTGATTACTATGTGTCTCGGTGTGTTTGTCCTTGGGTTTATCCTGTATGGGACTCTCTGCACTTCCTGGACTTGGGTGGCTATTTCCTTTCCCATGTTAGGGAAGTTTTCAACTATAATCTCTTCAAATATTTTCTCAGGTCCTTTCTCTCTGTCTTCTCCTTCTGGGACCCCTATAATGAGAATGTTCCTGCATTTGATGTCCTGGAGGTCTCTTAGGCTGTCTTCATTTCTTTTTGTTCTTTTTTCTTTATTCTGTTCCGCAGCAGTGAATTCCACCATTCTGTCTTCCAGGTCACTTATCTGTTCTTCTGCCTCAGTTATTCTGCTATTGTTTCCTTCTAGTGTATTTTTCATTTCAGTTATTGTATTGTTCATCTCTGTTTGTTTGTTCTTTAATTCTTCGAGATCTTTGTTAAACATTTCTTGCATCTTCTCGATCTTTGCCTCCATTCTTTTTCTGAGGTCCTGGATCATCTTCACTATCATTATTCTGAATTCTTTTTCTGGAAGGTTACCTATCCCCATTTCATTTAGTTGTTTTTCTGGGGTTTTATCTTGTTCCTTCATCTGGTACATAGCCATCTACATTTATCATCTTGTCTATCTTTCTGTGAATGTGCTTTTTGTTCCACAGGCTGCAGGATTGTAGTTCTTGCTTCTGCTGTCTGCCCTCTGGTGGATGATGTTATCTAAGAGGCTTGTGGAAGTTTCCTGTTGGGAGGGGCTGGTGGTGGTTAGAGCTAGCTGTTGCTCTGGTGGGCAGAGCCCAGTAAAATTTTACTCCGCTTCTCTGCTGATGGGTGGGGCTGGGTTCCCTCCCTGCTGGTTGTTTGGCCTGAGGCAACCCAATACTGGAGCCTATGCAGGCTATTTGTTGGGGCTAATGACAGACTCTGGGAGGGCTCACGCCAAGGAGTACTTCCCAGGACTTCTGATGCCAGTGTCCTTGTCCCTTGGTGAGCCACAGCTGCCCCCTGCCTCTGCAGGAGACCCTCCAACACTAGCAGGTATGTCTGGTTCAGTCTCCTATGAGGCCACTGCTCCTTCCCCTGGTCCTGATGCACACTCTACTTTGTGTGTGCCCTCCAAGAGTGGAGTCTCTGTTTCCCCCAGTCCTGGCGAAGTCCTGCAATCAAATCCCGCTAGCTTTCAAAGTCTGATTCTCTAGGAATTCCTCCTCTTGTTGCCAGGCCCGCAGGTTGGGAAGCCTGATGTGTGGCTCAGAGCCTTCACTCCAGTGGGTAGACTTCTCTGGTATAAGTGTTCTCCAGTTTGTGAGTCACCCACCCATCAGTTATGGGATTTGATTTTATTGTGATAGCGCCCCTCCTACCGTCTCATTGCGGCTTCTCATTTGTCTTTACATGTGGGGTATCTTTTTTGGTGAGTTCCAGTGTCTACCTGTCAATGATTGTTCAGCAGTTAGTTGTGATTCCAGTGTTCTCGAAAGAGGGAGTGAGAGCATGTCCTTCTACTCTACCATCTTGAACCAATCTCCTAACAGGGGCTTTTAAAATAACTTTTTACTCTAGAAAATTTCAAACCTACAGAAAAGTTGAAAGAATTGTACAGCGAACAACCATATATCCTTTACCTAGATTCACCAGTTTTCAGTGTCTTTCCACATTTGCTTTCTCTCTTTCTTTCCGTGGTTTGCTAAACCATATGAAAGTGAATTGCAGACATTATGACACTTTACCCGTAAATTCTTCAGCTTGCGTATCCCAAGAAAATTAATAGTAATGTTACATTGTCTGATATCCAGTCATATTCACATTCTCCCAATTGTCTCAAAGATCTTTTATATATATATTTTAATCCAGAAGCCAATCAAGGTTCACATGTTGCATATTGCTGTGCCTCTTTAGCATCTACCAATAGAAAAGTCCTCCTGCTTTCTTCTAAAAATGATTTTTATTTTTTGAAAGTCCAGGCCAGTTGTCCTATGGAATATCTCACATTCTGGATTTTTCTAATTGTTCATGGTATAGTTTTCCTTGTTTCTTTTTTACATATATATCCTGTTAACTGGAAATTAAGTCTAAAGCCTTAATTAGATTCAGGTTAAATGTTTTTGGCAAAAATGCCTTAAGTTATATTGCGTGCGTCATATGATATTTCATCAGGAGGCACATAATGTTAGGTTGTCCACTGTAATGATGTTAAATTTGATCTCTTAGTTAAGAGGGCAATTGCCAGATTTCTTCATTATAAAGTACCTTTTTCATTTTGTAACTAGTAAAGTCTGTGGGGTAATGTTCTTGTGCTATGCAAATATCTCATTCATTAAGGGAGGGCTTTAAAAAATGAGAGTAAGTGTAACATGTTTATTTGCTGATGGAAATGACATAGAAAATAATGAAAAATTGATGATACAAGAGAAAGAAGAGATGATTGCTGGAGCATTGTTCCGGAATAGATGAGAGAGGATAGGATCCAGTGCACAATTGGAGAACTAGACTTTGGAGAGAAGCATAAGCATTCTTCATGCTACTTGGAGGGAAGTAGATTATATGGATACGGATGTAGGTAGGACGGTGTACATGATGGTGGGAGCTTTTAGAATTTCTTTCCTAATTGTTTGTATTTGCCACTAATTATACAGGGATTGTTTTCAAATGGAAACTCAGTCAAATTTGGGGTTCCAACCTTGCCCCTCCTTCTCCCTAGGGTGACATCTGAGTCCTTCAGGGTTTAAATTTTCCACGATCTAAGGATAAAGAAGAATCTGATATATGATAATCTTTCGTCTCTGCTAGTCATTAGTCACTCCCACATCTGCTTCAATATCTGTCGTCTTACCATGACTCTCAGCTTCTACAGCCCATGCCTATGGTACCTCCTTGTTCTTCAGGCCAACTGGCCTTCTTGCAGCCACTTCTGGGGTCAAGGAAGGCTTGGAGAACTGTCACAGGCTCTTTCTTCCCACACTTAGTTGAGTTTCTGCAGAACTGTTACCACATATTTCTGGTACAGAGGTTTTCCTTTTGAAACTTATGGTCTTCCCTTATGGCCTTTCTGTACTTTGTCCAGGAAGCAAAGTATAGATCTTTGTTCTTAGAATCTCCCAAACTTATATGAGATGTCTATTGTCATTCCATCAGTGGCTAACTTCATTGCTCTCCTTTCCAGCCTCAAATCTTTCTTCAGCCTAGCTTTCAAACATAGATCTTCTATCATTTTACCTTCTTTGCATTTCTGTTGTTTTGATATGGACTTCATACTCTGAGAACTTCACGATCCTACTTGTTAAAGGAAAATTTTTTCCATCTTTCAAAAAACAAATAAACAGCCATACCAACAAAACAAAACATTTGTAGGCCTTCAAGATTTCTATGTCTGTCAGGGGTTTAAGAGCTTTTTTCAAACAAAGAGAACTTGACTCTGTTTGATGGATTTTACCTTCCCTTGAGTACATAAATTTTAGCATCAAGGTTTCATTTTAATGGTAGAAGAATAAAGAAATTCCTGAGAACAAAAAAATCACTGAGTAATTTTAAAATGTTATTCAGACACATATTATCCCACAATTATTCTCTACTGTTGGTGTATTAATCAGAATATTGAATATCTACCTTTAAAAGACCAAAAGAAGCATTTTAGAGTGTCCTAGGGGTTGAATGACAGAACAGGAAAAGTTAGGCTCTGAAAAGAATTTGGATTGGAATTTAAAGTGGAAAGGAAGATGCTTTGCCTACATGCACATTACTGTTATTTAATCACTATTGATCTGTGGAGTGGCAAATATGAAAGGAATGATTTGAAAAGTCATGAATTCATCAAGAAAGGGACTGCGTTCCTTTGGGACCACATTTTATTCTGGTCCTTCAAAGCAGAGAAAGCAAAGTCATATCACCCTTCTGCTGTTCTGAGGAAAACTACCAAACTTGCCATTTGGTTCTGTTGATCGTTTTAATATGTACCTTAGTGGTATGACTCAATATCATATTAATTGCAAAATATGTAGCTTCCTATTTATATAATTTTTTTGCAGGCAAGAAGAAATAAATTCTGGGCTTAAGGTCAGTTTAGTAATATTTTATTAAAAAAGAATAATGTCGGGACTTCCCTGGTGGTGCAGTGGTTAAGAATCTGCCTGCCAACGCAGGTGACGCGGGTTCGATCCCTGGTCCGGGAAGATCCCACATGCCGCAGAGCAACTAAGCCCATGAACCACAACTACTGAAGCCCGCGCGCCTAGAGCCCGTCCACAACAAGAGAAGCCACCGCAATGAGAAGACCTCGCACCACCACAAAGAGTAGCCCCTGCTCGCCCCAACCAGAGAAGGCCCACGCGCAGCAATGAAGACCCAACGCAGCCAATAAATAAATAAACAAATAAATAAATGTTCCTTTAAAAAAAAAGAAGAAGAATTTCAGAGATTTGGGAGCTTGTTTTAGAGAGGGCACTGAAAAGTGACAATTCACTTTTAAATTTAGGGTGAAATTTCGGTATCACATCTCTTCATACATAAATATTAGCTCTATCAGCATATTTATACATGCATATGATGTTACTGGTTATATTATAGTTATGCAGTAGTATGTATTTGTCATAAGACATATTTATGTAGATGCCCTAAAGTTAGGGAATCTTGGAGGACACTGGAAGCATAAATCAGTCCAGTGCTTCAAGATATGTTGCTGAATAGCAGAGGAGGTAGTCTCTCCTAGAGAGTTCACTTGAATATTCTGTCCCAGAGGCAGCTTTTGTTTCTTAGGTACCTGACTGATTTTAGGGTTGATTCTTTTACTGCAGAAGCTCTTGGAATACTACCTGGTTGAAAATGGTCAAAGCGACTTTTCTCATGCAAGGTCTTTTATAATAGTGTATACTGAAAGACACATTTGAGAATGTCTACTCTTTGTTCTTATACATGTATGCTTTTAAGATGAATGTCTCCAAAAATAATTTGCATGAGTAAATAAAACATTTTACTAGATGAAACACAGTTGTGGGTCACAGCCTATACTTGAAATGCCACCTCTCTTTTCTACATCCATATAAATCCTTCCCATCCCTTGAGGCACAGCTTCATCTTCTCCACGAAGCCTTCCCTGATTCCATTAGTCCCTAGTGGTTTCTCTTTCTCTGATCTCCAAGAGCGTTTACTGTCTGCCTCACCCCTTTGGTTTTTCTCATTTAGGCTTTGTAACCAGTCCTGTTTGTATGGCTCTTTAACTCTCTCTGTTTTTATGTCATGTCTCTTCAACTGGATTGCAGGCTCACTGAGATCATGGACCATGTACAATAAGTATTCACATCTTCCTATATTGCTTAGCATGTGGTGAATGATCAAACCATGTCTGTTAAGAGAACGCATGAAGCAAAGGTCAGTTTCACGCACCACCACAAGGCCATGTACAAATGTGGTCTATGAACTAGGATTAGCATAAGATATATTTTCAGAAGATCATAGACTCTCAGGATGAGAAGGCACTTGAAGAGTCACCTAGTTTATCCAGCACCCTGATGTGCAAATCTCCTCTGCAGGACAGAGTTGCCCCCTTCAGATGAAACGTCTCCCTTGATTCAGAATGAATGCCTTCAGCAACATGGAATTTTCAGGTACTGTAGTAAAATGATTAAGCATGGCAAATTTTTAACCAAATTGTCTGGGTTCAAGTCCACTGCCCCTTATTATCTCTGTGGCTTTGGACAACTTCTTTAGTTTTAGTTTCTTCACCTAAAAAACTGGGAAGATCATACAAACTCACAATGTTTTATTTGTAATTCTAAAATACAAAATCTCTGAAAACCAAAAGGTTTTGCTACTCATTTGCCCTGATCCAAACTCGAGAAGAATCTAACTTAAACAGATATGAGGCTACTTATAGGTTTTTGTCTGCCCATTAATTGGTGAATATTCATGTTTCTCTGCAAAAATAATGATGTATTTGGCTATGAGGTGCTGCTCCAGATCCTGCTAAGGGTGCTACATATCTTTATGTACTTTATTAATTTTCTGAAAACTTCTGAATGCCAAAATGTATTTAACCCCCAAGTGAGTCAAATAAGGAATTGTGGACCTCTATTACCTACTCATAAGCTTGTTATGAGGATTAAATGAGATAATAGATAGGAACCATTTAGCACAGTGTTTGGCATACGATAAGCCCCTTAATAAAATGTAATAATAATAAATGTCAGCTAATGTTATTGGTACTTACATTTTACACTGATCACATCAGACTTTTTGGGAAAGTTAAGTTTCTTTCTGTTGACATTTTATGTTTAGCATCTATAGAAGTACTTGTACTTTTCTTACTGCGTAATGAACAAATGATTTCCCCACGAAGCTAGACTGTGAAACATCTTTAAAAATGAAATTATATTCATGATTGAACTTTTATTATTGACTCTTATTTCAGAAGAGCCCTTGGGAATACGTTCATTTATTTGTCAGTGGATTCATTTAACAAAAATATATTGAGCAGTTTGTTATTCCTGGTGATGTGACAATAAACAAATAGACATTGTCGTATCTTCGTACAGCTTACCGTCTAGTGGAAGCTAATAATGTTATTTTATTATTATTATTTTTTTTGAGGTACGTGGGCCTCTCACTGTTGCGGCCTCTCCCGTTGCGGAGCACAGGCTCCGGACGCGCAGGCCCAGCGGCCATGGCTCATGGGCCCAGCCGCTCCGCGGCATGTGGGATCCTCCCGGACTGGGGCACGAACCCATGTCGCCTGCATCGGCAGGCGGACTCTCAACCACTGCGCCACCAGGGAAGCCCCTGTTATTTTTTATTGATTTGTTCTTTCATCTGTTCAACAAACAATTATTGAGTATTTATTATACGCCAGGCACTGTTCTAGGCACAGGGAATAAAGGCAGTTACCAAGGCAGACAAGCTCCTTGCCTCCACAAAGTTTATTTTTTACTGGGGAGAGATAGATAGTAAACAAGTAGACAAACAAATAAACGCAATGTTTTCAGGTGATGATGAATTCAATGAAGGAAATAAGATAGGCTGATGTGATACTGACTTGGTTTATTTGAGGGTGGAGTTACTTTATGGGATAGTCAGAGAAGGTTGGTAAGGAAATGATGTTTGAACAAAGACCGTGTATTAGATATAGATTTGGCCAACTATCAAAAATAACAGATGTTTAAAACATGATAGTTACTTTTTTTCTCACCAAGTTTTTGGCTAGTTCAGCTTCACCAAGTTGTCTGGGCCTACCTGTCATCTATCCTGTTGTTCTACTATCCCTTGAGTGTCATCCACATGGTCCAAGATGACTAACTACTAGGTCCATACTCTTGCCAATGGGAAGGGAAAACAGGGAAGAAGGAGGACACCCATTTATCAAAATGTATCCCCTTTAAGGAAATCACCCCAAAAGTGAATACATCATTTTCTTCACACCCCATTGGCTAGAACATAGTCACAGGGCCACAACTATTTGCCCACCATTAAATGTAGTTTTTACTTGGGTAGTCATGTATTTAGCTAGAAATTCTATTACTATGGGAGAAGAGGAGAATGGATTTTGGAAGACTAGCAGTCTCTGCCACAGACCTGAATAATTAAATGGAGCCTGGGGAAGAACATCTTGGGCAATAACATTCCAAGCAGAAAGAATAGAATGTCAAAGACCCTGAGAGGAGGTGGATTTTCCATGAAGATTAATAACACTTAAGTATCAGGGCACCTCACTTGCCTCAGCCCCTTCCAGTGCCCTGCACTTAATTTTATATAATTGTACCCAAATTGAATAAGCTTCAGGCCCTACAAAACCTTGATCAGCCCCTGACCCTGAGGAAGGAAAGTGGTTGGCATATTAGGAATTGAAAAGAGGCCAGTATGTGTGGAGCAGAGTGAGAAAGAAAGAGAATAGAAGTAGATGAGATTGAGGACGGAAATGGGGACCAGCTCACATAGGATGTTATATGGAAAGAATTAGATTTTGTTTTAATGTAACGGGAAACCATGGCAGAAATTTAAGAAGGGAGAAATGAAATTTGATTTATGTTTACCTTGAAGGAAACACATGAGAGGATGTTCATTGAAAAATTTAAAACAATCTAATGTACATCAACAGAGAATGGATTAATAAATTGTGGTATATTTATAAGGGGAATATTTTAGAGTAATGAAAATGAATAAGTTATTATATCAGTGGCAGCAAATCTCAAAAATATGATGTTGAGCATAAGAAAAAAGCAGATTATAGATGGTAACAGTATAATTTCATTTATGTGTGATTTTATTTATATAAAGTTTTAAAGCATTCAAATCAGTATATTATTAAGGAAACATATTGTAGAAAAGACTGGTAGTTGCCTACCCAATATCTGGTTTCTTTCATAGTAGCAGAACCCTACTTTTACTGTAGTGAGAATTTTCCAAGTGAAAAACTACATTTTTTAAGCTTCTCTTGCAGCTATGTAGGTTGTGACATGGTTCTGAAAAACAGGATATAAGGGGAAGTGGTTGGGTAAGTCTCCTGGGAAAATCCTTAAAACAAGGAAAGGTTCAGCTGACATGTGCTCCTTTGTCATTAGCCTTTTCTTCTTTCTCTTGCCTTGGAAATGGGTCACAATGATTGGGGCTGGAGCAACCATATTGCCACCATTAGGGGACCTTCTCTGGAAGGTCTGCCATCCTCTTTTTCAAGTGGCCCCTTGGAAGTTGAGTACAAGACAATAATTCAGGGCTTAATAATTAGTGATTGTTAATATGAATTTCATTGCATTTTTTTTGGTCCTTTAGACAGGATCTGGACTTTTAACCTTGGAAGTGTGAAGGAAAAGGCATTAGCCTAATATTCATTCTGCTGTGCTTAACACTGTGGGGTTTTTTTTGTTTATTTATTTATTTATTTATTTATGGCTGCGTTGGGTCTTTGTTGCTGTGCACGGGCTTTCTCTAGAGCAGGGGCTACTCTTCATTGTGGTGTGTGGGCTTCTCATTGTGGTGGCTTCTATTGTTGCAGAGCACAGGCTCTAGGCGCATGGACTCCAGTAGTTGTGGCTCACGGGCTCCAGAGCACAGGCTCAGTAGTTGTAACGCACAGGCCTAGTTGCTCCGCGGCATGTGGGATCTTCCCGGACCAGGGCTCGAACCTGCATCCCCTGCACTCACAGGCAGATTCTTAACCACTGCGCCACCAGGGAAGCCCCAGCACTGTGTTTAGCTGGTATCTTTCCTAAGAGCAAGGGGCTGGAGTCCAATATTTAATAAATATTATAGTGAAAACTGTGTACAAGTGTCCAGAGATGTTAAAGTAAAATTTTCACTGAATTAATCCTAAATTTTGTAGGAGAGCGCTCTTTGCAATATATAAAAACAAATGTAATCATTTATTGAAAGCCTAGCATATGTTAGACACTTCACGTACATTAAGCAAAACTTTTATGAAGTAGTCACTTTTATTGTTCTCTGTTGCTTAACCTTTTGGGGATTTAGTTTTCTTATTTCAAAAACAATTTTTTAAATAATATAGATGCCAAAGATTTTTGCTA